>NW_028259154.1:24121273-24275652 GCF_977971745.1 Zootermopsis nevadensis | reverse complement strand
CACTCGCCGATACATGAATTCGCATTTTACTATTCGCCTTCTGCCACAATTTGTGCCACTTTTAAACAAACTAAAGGACAGTTATGATACACTCATTCAATACCTGACCATTCTTCAGGCAAGATAAGATTTTTCGCTGGATTATGTTTGGGGTCGTGGACTTGAATTGTGTGTGCAGTGCTGATCTGTATTTATTTATCATGGTTCATAGTTGAGGGCTCATGGATTTAAACTAAAAGTACTATATGTATTCGTAATGTCTTGCTGGTGATGATTTATTATGTAAATTACCAAGTTATTCTTAAGTATATTCCAACTAAGAAAACATTAAAGAAATGTTTATAAAATAAATTTCATGTTTTCACATTGACGAGTATGGAAATGACAGTTGTATGATATGATGCATCGTCTGGTAGAAGTTTACGGACGATTTAGAGGTATTTCATGCTTCCATCATCAGGGAGATCACTCACAAATGGATTCTACCTTCATTTTTTTCTCTCAAATTGGGAACAGTAACGGATATATTTACATTATTTGTTTATATTAAGATGCATACTCTTTTTGATTTCGTAATTATAAATATTCATATTAAATTGAGAGTGGTATTTCACAGCATTTAGCTTTCATCAGCCATACACCCACGCTCCATTAACAAGCGGTCTGTTCTAACAATGAAACACTGTAGTGCTTGGGGGGAAGGGGTGGAGTTGGAGCCTTTATTTTGTTCTGATGCACGTCTGAATCAAAGCAATAGCCAGTAAGCTATTCTCTTTTTCTGTACGGAACAGCTGGTCCATTGTGATTGAACTTGTCCCCAAATATTCTGTCTCCCTCAGTCATACGTAAACAAGAGCATCGGTGCAATATTATTCTAACAGAACAAAACGCATACAAATCCATATAATTTAGCACAAACAAATACCCGTAGCCATTTCATTAATAACGTCTGAAAGCATGTCGGGTATTCTGCTTTTGTTGAGTCAGAAGGATGAATTTGTTGACTAATTTGTTCGTGCTTTTACCTCAATATACGAAGTGTGTACATTATAAAAAATAAATAAATAAAAGCCAGCAAGGTTTATAATGCGAAAACAACTGTTTCCGTATTACTAAGCTCTCTCCCCCTTCCCCCCCCAATAGAAAAAATCGCCCGTGTCAGGATAGAGGGAAGTAAGTCCCAAAATTAACGACATGTATGATTGCTACTTTACGGCCTATTGGCCTATTTCGTATCACCTGCAATTTAAAAAAAAACCATTACCTCAGCCTTAAGTTCGCTTGAAAATTATACAATGATAAAAAATTGTTTTTTTTAGCGATCAGTAAAACTGATTCAATGAGAACTTTCCGAAAAATGTTTTTCGTTTCCTGAAATTTTAGGACTATCTCCCATTTACCATGGCTTCGGCGAAACATCATAAAACTTGATTAATACGTGTATAAACCTTACATATAACATTTGTTCCAACCTAAAAGATTTATGTATATTTTCGACATTTAATCGGCTTTTCTAACATAAAGTTACATTTTAATTTTAATCTCTGTATTCGTGATATACTCCGTTTGAATTTTTGCTTATTTACCTCTTATCCTGTTTTTCGTGGTTTTACTTGATTTGTTTAGGTGAATATCGGTTAGAACCTTCAATAGATCACGACTGCGTCCTTCCAAATCTTCACCTATTCATCATCATTCATCTCATTCCACACTTTATACCATGAAGTGTAACAGCTTCGTTTAATAGTCTAATATGAAATAAATCGACAAATTTAGCCGGAGCATTTATGAGTTATTTTGTTCTGAATGCTACGTGTTTGACGAATTCCCAATCTAATATTTTAATATTTTCCGTCAAATCACAATTTTAATAAGATAATAAAATATAAAATATTTAAAATATCATTTCACGTTCCGCATCGATGCGGAACGTGAAATATTTTAAATATTTTATATTTTATTATCTTATTAAAATTGTGATTTGACGTAAAATATTAAAATATTAACCTAATTCACAATATGACGCAAATATACTACCTTATGAATTCCCAATCGTTGCTCTGGTTCATTATTATTGGGTCAAAACATACGTTGACATAAATGACAAAATGGAATCATTAAACGATATTTATATTTCACGCCGTAAATTGCTGACGGCTGATTCTGTTTGATAACTGAGTATTTATGAAAATTCATTCATGAAGTGACAGTATTTAATTAATTTGAATGTCGTGTTTATAATTGATCTGCAGTTCAGTAAACATAATTTCGAAACCCCTTGTCCGTATTGAAGAATGTAAATGACCGTAGTTAAGCGAAAGTTGACGAAAGCCGAGTGACGTGGCAGGACCGACCGGAAGTTGTTTCCGTGAGTCACACCGATTGGGCTAGGTGTAGGGTTTACTTGGCATTGAATGGCGTGAGAGGATGATTGTGTGTAGTGAAACGGATGAGGTTCAAGGTATTATTCCTACACTCATCTGGTGGTGGAACAGACGGAAACCAGGAATTAACTCAATCAAGATAGTTGGCAGACCGAGAGTGAAATCAGGTAATTTGATTTCAGATGTTCCAGTAAAATAAGCAGTTTGGGGTGGAGGATATGGTAATAAGAAATGTATAGATTTAGTTTGGAGGTTTTATAGATGCAGATAGAAGGATAATATTAAGATACATGTAGGAAAAACACGTCAGTGTGGACAGAGTATTGTATCTTCTCTGATATTTAGAATACGTAGTAAGCCTAATTATAACTGAGCCGTCAAATATAGTCGTAATGTTGGTTTAAATTATGTAACGGGACCACTACTTTATATAAATGCTAGATTAATTATACAGATATATTTAAATGTATTGAAATAGGTAAAGAAAGCTCTGACATAGTTATAATATGACAAGGCCTGTTTGTGTTAGGTTAGGTTTTCTCCATAAGACCTATATACATTTTCGAGATCTGACTTAACATAACCTAACTTAATACCCTAATATAATACAACGTATAGTAACGTAAACTGTGCACGCTGTTGGACGCTATCCTGAGTCAGGTCCAACCAAACCACCTGATAACCTGCCGTCTCTCAAGTAAAAGTTTTCAAAGAAGGAAATCATTTGGTTTAATTGGTTATGTACGTAAATATTCAGTTACTCAGGCGTCAAACGGAGATACGGATGTTATTGTTTTTCTTATTCCGCCATGAATATAATTTCTGTTTTTGTGACAAGATAAAGACGGCCCTACGTCTGTCTTCCGACATACTCGAACGCCGTCAATGGACGAGTTATCCCACGTAACAACACTCGAGAAGGGCTGATTATTCGGTTATAGGCGTGGTTAATCTAAATTTTATATAAAGGACCTCATTGGGACGCACATGCGTATTGAAAGTTAACTCTTACCCTTCCCCACTTCAACGTCCCTCAACAAATCTCCACCCTCTCATTCGTAATGATACACACACCATACTTGTTCTGAGTCTTATTTTAGCTTCATATATTTATGTTGTTAATTACTGAAAAGTGCCTGTCTTTTTACATGAAAAGGGATGTTGATTAATGTGCAAGGAGGCAAACACAGAGAAAAACAGACAGAAAAGGAGTTGGGGTTCTGGTTTTGGTGGGGGGGGGCAAATAATAGAAGCTCACAGCGGGTGGTGTTCAGTGGAATGGCGAAGAATACAGAATGTCTGCTGTGGCTCCTCCCACCCCATCAGCCTTTCTCCGTGTCCTTATTAATTTTATGGGTAGCTAACATAGTCTTTTTGTTAATTAAAGGACCGTGTGCTGACGTTTGGATAGACAGGCCTGTGCCTAGGCTAACAGCGTGTTTAGGGGTAATGCCTTGTAGCCTAGTTTGTCCTAGTAAAAGAAGGCTTACGGGAACTATTCCCGCTCGTCTGTCTTTGATCTGTATCAAACCATTTGCCTTCCGTTGTGTCCGGTGATGGCAAGATTACGTTGTATGATAATGCATAAATCGGTCTTGGTAATCTAATAGGTCTTTTTGATATTTACAAAACTTACACGACGGCAAACAATGATGTGTGACGTCACGTACTTTGGTATTATCACCTGAATTTATTGATCAAAATGAATAATTCATTTTCTATTTCTTGCACTGCATAAACTCCCCATGTATCATTTCAGAGGATACAATGTCCCGTTGTTTACGTTGCGTATGAAGTGTGTTAAAGTTACGCGTACAAGACTAATGTAATATATATGTTATGGTAGGTTAAATAACGCTGGCCTTGTAATCCTGGGGTCTCGGGTTCGATTCCCGGCGGTGCCCGAATTTATAACTTGTGTTGGGCAAGGCCGTGGTCTAGGCAACACGGAGTTTTCCTCCGGGGGCTTCCCCGGTTTCTCCGTGGCATCCCAACAATTACTCCATTTACACACAGAAGAAGGCAATGGCAAACCACTTCTGGATCATCTGCCAAGAACGTATATGAACAGGTCCCAGTCCGAGAAAAGGATGGAAGGATCCTGTTCATATGGACCTGTCGTCACACAGAACACTACAAATAAATAATAGGTTAAATAGTCATTAACTGGTAATTATGAATTATTAGAAAATTGCCTGTCAAGAATGACTGGAAAATCTAGAGAAGTTCTTCAAACCACATTTTATTGAAAAATAGTTTCTCCGATATACACTTTAATATTATACCGAACAAGAACTTCTAGGGGTAAGTAGTCTTATCGGACTGTTTCGGCTCGAACAATCAACTCATAATTGGTACTTCTAAATGCATACTTTCTGTAATATTATTCAAATAGATCTTAGGGAAATTAGTTTAAATGATCCGGACAGACTTAAAATGATTTAATTTTAGTGGGAAGACGTCTTGGAAAGTGGCCACTCGGAAGGTTCAAATGAGATGGGAAGTTAACATTAAGACGGGTATTAAGGACATACTTTACGAGTACGAGGGTTGGATGAAAGTTACTCAGAATTGCACCCACTGCAGGACTGCGTATTTACGTTTTAAATGATTTTTTTTCCCCTGTTTATTTCTGTCTGCCTGATATTTTAGGGTAGCTTTATTATGAGCACACTTTTTTTATTCCGTTGCCTGAAGCGAACCATAGAGCCAGATATCATGATAGCTAGTTGTGGCCCGCAAAACGCATTAACCAGATGAGAACAAGAAAAAAAAGTTACCTGAATGGCATAAAAGCTAGATTTACTTGCAGACATGCGAGTGTGTAACGCAAAGGCAGATAGGCTTTCGCGTATATATATATATATGGCATGTGTATGTGTTTCTGTGCACAGGGATGTGAAATGGCTCACATGGAACACAAAAGATAAGGCACTTACACTCCCTGCTCGTAAACGGGATAGACATACATAAAGTTAAAGGAACGTATCGTATGTCTGCATGTTAATTAATGCATAGTACAGAAAGCATCTCTGCGGATTTTAGTAGGAACTGATATACAGAGCTAATTATTCTTCGATGTGTTGCTTTTGACTTAGTTCATTGACGGAATGGCTCGTTTAAAGTCACTTCATAGCGATCAATCGTTATTTTAAAAAGCTGATGGTTACTCAGCTGTTGCAGTAATTTCCCATATTCTATGATCCCGAAGACTAATTACGTTGTTCACAGGAGCCTTTTAGTGTAGCCGATCCTGAGCCAGTCTAATCCAGTCCACAGTCGTACCTACTAAGTCCATTCTTAATATTAATCTCCATCTGTGCCTAGGTCTCCTAAGTAGTCTCCTTCCTACACGTTTACCTACTAAAATGTTGCAAGTTGTCTCATGTCCCCATGCGAGCTGAATGTCCAGCCCATATCATCTTCCTTGAATTGATCACTTTAGTAATATTTAGTACAAGATTCAAATGATAAAGCTTCATATTAAACTCTAAAAGTTCTTGACGATGGTGAAGAGTCATTTGAATAAAAATTTTCTTGGATATTATCCATCGTCTAGTAAATAAAATATAAAACGTAAAACGACGTTTCGGAGATGGGGCTCTATCTCAGTCTTCAGGTTCCTACTCAGTTGGGCCCACTAGATAGAGCTAGGTCCGGAGATAGGGATTAGCCCCATCTCCGAAACGTCGTTTTACGTTTTATATTTTATTTACTAGACGATGGATAATATCAAAAAAAAATTATTCAA
Source organism: Zootermopsis nevadensis (assembly GCF_977971745.1). NCBI lineage: Eukaryota > Metazoa > Arthropoda > Insecta > Blattodea > Termopsidae > Zootermopsis > Zootermopsis nevadensis. The sequence continues at coordinate 24,269,517 of NW_028259154.1, read as the reverse complement.
GCTTCATATTGTTTGCTTATTTCTGTTTTCCTGTTAAGTCTCTTACCGCAGGCCGATTTCTCAGGCATTCTGTTCTCAGGTATCTTCAGTCTAGGTTATTTCCAGTGGTGGCCTATTGTGAAAGGTTCCCAAAAATGTAATAAAAGATAACACGGAATTTCTTAGCTATGCGTGTCTAAACTTAATATTGCCCGGTTTCCAATTTTCTATAGCCTCGTCTGTTAAGCGTATTGCATCCCACTAAGGCGAGAGACAGTTCATATCAAATATTGGCACCGGTAGATATTACGAACTGAATGAGTTGTGACCTTACGCCTCTGACAGAGACACTCTGTTCTTTGTACTGCTGTAACGTACCTGGGGAGCAGCGGCTGAACACGCCAATGAATTTCCTGAAATAACATTCTAACAGATCCCCATTGTGATTGGTGAACTGTGCAAATGTAATTACCCACGGGGGGGGGGGGGGGGTCAAACGATTGGCAGATTATTCTGGCATTTAACCTAGAATCAGGCAGCGCGCTTGTGGTTTTCGGCACAAACAACGAAGTATCAGTCTCCTCCTCTCTTTGAGACTTACATGGGAATGCAAACATAACGGCGTTTATAAAAACTTTAGTGCTAAATAGTTCTTAATTTTTTTGTTCGATTTGTTTATGTACGAAAGTAGTCAGACATTCGAAGCGCCACTGTACCCCTGCGACATCATGCAATGTAGATTTGTAGCTATGCATCCATTTTCGATCGTCTGCTAGCTTTCGGAAGAGTTGTGTGTGCCGTCCCACCTCTGAAGAAGATTGTACGCCTCAGATTTACGTAGTCTGTGGCTTGCGTTCCGTTTCCCCCTCTTCTGCGTTCCGTTTCACTCGTTTAGAGGATCACAGCTATCTGCAGAGTAAAGTTTTTTGGAAAATGTGTTTTCAGGCCAGCCGGAAGAAGGGTCTTCCAATTTAGAGTCTTATTTCCAGTTTTGTTTGTGAGAATTTGCAGTGCGATTTATAGTGTGAAATCTGACGAAATAACACGCGGTTCTTAAAATTTGAAATTTGAGTACCTAGGCCATTAGAAACGCTTAATCTTTTATATTTATTCTGTCGGAAAATCTAATTTATTAACTGGCGAGGCTATCTTGTAAACTTCCTCGAACTCAGTAATACATAGGATTATTTGTATTCTGTCTTTTATTCTGACCATAACCACAAATGGCAATCTTAAATTAATTATATAACATAACAAATGTTATTGTAGAATGCAAAATATCTGATCAATAGTTGACCTATTACGGCGGAATCCACATTGATCGTCCCCGATAGTTTAATTCGTAAATGGCGTTAACCTTGCCAGAATATTTGATAAAATTTTGTAAAAAGTGGGAGTATAATGGGTCAATCCACCAACTATTTGTGAACATTAGGAAGTCATATTACTCAGAAGAGAGGTACTGTATTACATTTTGATTGAGTTTGGAATACCAAAGAAACTTGTCTGACGTCACTATCAACTTGATCGTCCTGGTTGTCGCGGTGCCTTTCCCCTGTACCTCCGCGGTCACTCAGCTGTTATTTAACAAACCAGTCCGTACCGCAAAGAGAACACAACATTTTACCATTATGATGAAGGGCGCAATAGCTGTTTACACTGATTATTACGCAAGACTTAAAGTGTGGACTCGCAGACTGTCAGTCAGGTGGGACATACTATATGCACCGCCGGACTTTAAAAGGTTAATGAAGTAAAACATTAGGAGGTCGGAGACGTCAGATTCAGTGGCGTGAATTCGGATTGGATTATGACAGTCATGTCTCTCGGGGGCTGTTTTAATTCGCTCAGCGCTGGAAGTTCTGCAGATAATTTGATGGGGAGTGTAGGATATGGCTTGAAATCTAATGGCGTAGATGGCGGCCTGGCTCCCATCGGTCCCCGCACCCCCTTTCACCCTTCCCCACTGGAAAACAGCAAGGACAAGAAAGGATGAGCAGAACTCTCGAGCTCTCTCTTCCCACATCGCGTTTCTTCCTTGTTATCCTCCGTGCGGAGGTCGAAATGGGGAAGCGGGCTGTGCAGTGAGGGGATGAGAGAGAACAGGGGGGAGGGGGAGGACATAGAAGAAGTAATGAAAATTATGCATTAGTTCATATTCGAAAAGGGTTCTTCTACATCCATTCTTCTCACAAAGCATTTTTACTTTTCATTTACTTTTTCCCTTTCTTTTCTTCAGTCTCTCCTTTTTTTAATGTGTGTTGCGGAGTTAGATGAGCGTGGCGACGGGGAGAAGCCCCCGCGAGCGAGAGCACAAGAAAGAAAGCACGGAACCGTAAACCTGCTCCAGTAATCTCGTACCGAATGAAAAGAAATGACTACGACGACGGTATGATGTTGCTGCTTGCCTCGGGTCCTTTCTTGATGAGGTTATTTTAATCTGCAACTTGCTGATGCTATGATAATGATTCTGTTTGCATGAGAGCGCTAAATCCTCCGCTCGCCTGAACCACGGATGGCTGTTGGCAGCGAACAATGCCTTCACTCACTCACATTCTAGCACGCAGACACAAGCAGTATCACATGAGTTGCCTCTGTGCGCAAGTATTATGTGTAAGGAAAGCAGAGAGAGCTCCGTATATAATTAACCCCGACTGTAGTCAGCTTCAAGTTCTGGCCGCTTTATCCTACAAAGAAATATCCTATTGTGCCCATTGGATTGGAGGTTGGGTGGTCGGGTTACTACACTGAGTCCTCTGAGTTACTAAATCATTTGGAACGTAAGAGTAACGCTGAGTATTTTAACTACTTACGTTCTCTACGTTAGAACGCTGGCCTTGTAATCCTGGGGTCTCGGGTTCGATTCCCGGCGGTGCCCGAATTTATAACTTGTGTTGGGCAAGGCCGTGGTCTAGGCAACACGGAGTTTTCCTCCGGGGGCTTCCCCGGTTTCTCCGTGGCATCCCATTCACACACAGAAGAAGGCAATGGCAAACCACTTCTGGATCATCTGCCAAGAACGTATATGAACAGGTCCCAGTCCGAGAAAAGGATGGAAGGATCCTGTTCATATGAACCTGTCGTCAGACAGAACACTAAATAAATAGATCCGAATAGGAAAAGAACATCATAATCTGTATTCTTGATCTTATTTTGTTAGTGCGGTCAAACTAAGAAGGTTACGATGCGTGTGTCACGTAAAATACATGGGGAGATGATAAATTAAAACAATTCAAGACAAACAGAGGCTACTTGAGAGCTCTAGCCTATATACGAGGGTAATTAATTGGTTAAGAAATGCAAGGTCCTAACGTAACTAAGAGTTCTTCACATGGACACGCGGGAAGTCCTGCTTACACAACATAAAATTTGCCTTGATTTCAAGAAACGTCTCTCACGCGGGCGTAGAGCTAGTTCGCCTGTCTAATTTTAACTGGGGTTTTACAGATCTTCCAACTGCTGCTTATTGGGACGAGCGATAACAGTTTAGCCAGTGAAGTAACTGGACGACAGCGGTTCTATTCCCGGCAGGCGTGTGATTTTTCTCAGTCCTTTCCTATGGAATGTACACGGGCGACGAAGAGGTCTCACTGACCTCTCACCTGCATCTAGAGCCAGTTTATTGTGCGTGGGACGTTCAATTCATTACCCTGCCAAAGAGTTACCGTTGGACATGGGAGTAACGTCGTTTCCTCGATATGAACCAAGCAGGTTAGTGCAGAAGTAAATGATACGTCGACCATAAAATTGGGTTTCTAAGACGCAGCTTCGAAACTTAACTACAATTTTACCACAGCTAACGATCTGTAAGATATAATAACTGATTTTGGGTGTGTAACATAGTTAAGCTCTTAATTCGGATGTAACCAGCTGTTGCCAAGGTAATTCAGCAACGGAATTATTATGTTTACAGAGGAACCCGGTTACCAATTACGTAAAATTGTATATTAAAAAAAAATGTTATTCCTTTAAAAGCAAGCAGACAATACATTTCTTTGAGAAATCAATGTGAATCCCTTCCCCTCTGAACTTCCTGTAGATCGTCTGTGTGCTACCGGTTCAAGTTCTAGTAGTTTAATTTCTCTCTGAGGCCTTTGATGGCGGACACTTCACTCTTCTCTGCTCTCTGCTGTATAGAAAAGTTTACCTTTGCAAATTAGATGCTATTGAATTAAGTAAGCCCATTAAGTTACTATCACCTCAATTGCTTTCGCTAGGGCACCGCGCCAGACTTAATTTTATTGAGTGACCAGTGACGGAATTAGGATACTGGAGTAATGGCTCTTGGATCTGTCCCCCCAAAATTTTATTGTTAGTTGGATACTCAGGTTGTGACCGAATCGACTGATTTCCATCACAAAAAAGCAAACAAATCTTAACTTGGAAAGTAAATTTAATTTAACTTGTCCTGAATATTAGTATTAAAATCCATCAATATACACTACGACAAATTGAATGTACATTAGTGCAGACAGCAAGAAACTTACTGTGAAACGTAAAAGTAAATATAAAATTGTCAATGACTTGTAATTTCATGTGGATGAAAAATTTCCTGGAGATGTCTGAACAGCCACGACACGTAAGTCAAGGTTTTATCTCACAATAAATAGTTGTGTTGATGACTTGGATACAGGGGGTTAAATATTACCGGTAACTAAACTTTTGGCAGTAGAATTCCACTAGGTGTAGTGGTCACAATTCCATGACTCTGTCTGTGGTTTCTCGTTTACGATGACGTGATGCACCACGCGAATTTAAATTCGGAATTAAAATTATGAGAAACTCAGTGCCTTTTATCCAGGAGAAAGGATATTACATTTACCGTGTTCTGATTGTTTCCACGTGACATTTAAACAAACCACTGTCTTTATATTCCATATTTTTTATTATTTATAGAATAGAAATATTTATAATTAAAGTTCCGAGACTGCTTCTTGAAAGTGTGGTATCAGTTATTTTAAGATGCAGTCTTTATTTTAAATAATTATATCAGTTTGGGTCCTTTTGAATCCGCCACTTAACAGCAGATTTCTCATCTTGATCCATGTCAAAACATCGCAAAGGGAGTGATTTTAAACACGCTAATGGGATCAGATTAACAACTCTGGGGTTGTAATGACTTAGGGGACGGATGAGGGGGATTTGGGAGGGGTAGTGGTTCTTTAACCCCATTTAGAAACCCATTGTGGAGAATGTAATCAGGGCGACTCAGTCCATTGAGCGTTATGATGGCAGTGGATCGGACCAGCAGGTGGTTCCTCCACTCGAGTGGACGGACCCGAAAGAGTGTGTGTGTGTCGCAGTGTTGCATAAACTGACGTCGGTGGGCAATTTGGCCGGCTGTCTCGCGTTCCCCTGCCTTCTTTATTTCTTGGCTAACTACGTTTAGTCAGCTAAATAAATTAACCTGTTTGCTTATATATATATTAGGTATTTAATTACGTTTTGTAAACTGCGTAGGCGATATAATGTCGAGTTTCAACATGGCTGTAAATTTGTGAAAGAAAACTGTAGTGGTCTGGGCATATTGTGTCACAGAAACGTCGGAGACAAATAAATAATATTCAATCAGAATAATCGTAGTGCGGGCCTGAAAATCGAACCTGAAACCTTCCGAACATGAATGATATTTTCTGAAATTCAGCCTTGATGTTCGATAACACTCTTCTCATCGCCGTGATGATGGAGGCAACAAGTATATCTGAAACGTCGGTAAACTCCTACAAGACTACACGATGGATCATCTCTGGTCCACGGCTTATGTTCTGACAGCTCGAAGGTTGTTCCTCGTACCCAGTCTTCCTCACCCTCCTGAGTCGTCTTTTATATTAGGTCGTAATATTCTCAACGCCGCCGTGTTTTTAGACACCCTCAATCCACTTCTTTCCTTGCGGCGAACGAATGCGTTGTCCACCCATGTACAATACCACACAAATTTATATTTTTCTGTATAAGAGCCTTATTATAATATCATTTAAAAGGAATGTGGACAATGCGGAACGTTTGCTGTTTCAGAACAGCATTAATCATGACAGGCGTGGGGTTTTGCTGGCAGTCCAATTCACATTGCTGGAGGCCGTAATCAGTGCCCTGACAGTGTAAAAGTGTGGAGGTATACACCAGCAAAACCCGCCCTCTAAATGGACGGGCCATATGAAAATGGTGAGAGGGGTAGTTGGTAGGGGCGAAGGTCATTACATAACTTTGATTGAACGCATACAAGTTCTGTAATATATTTCCTTTTTCCACCAATATCTAAGCCTTTACATTGGTTTAGCTATTTTGGATTGGATTTCATGGTACAAGCTTAGTATTTCAATCAGGAGTGGTGGCAGCCACTACGAGCCTCAGCTGCAATTCTACGCAACAGTTAATGAAAATCGGGTTTGGTGGCAGGGTGGAAGGGTGGTGTGTGGGAGGGGAGGGTGGTTACTGGCCTCTGAAAAGCCGCACACTGCTGTACGTTCATTCCTACCCCCAAAAACCATTGCATTGCTAGCAGTAGTACATTATAAAACGAAACTAGTGGCTTTCAATAGAAGAGGCATTGAGCGCTCACAGATCCCAGTAAAACCGTTGACTCCCCCCTCCCCCTCACCCTCAGCGTGGATCTGCTGTGTGTTCTAATTAATCAACTGACTATCTCCGACTTATTAACGTCATTCATGTACTATTTCAGTACAGACGGACGGACAGACAGAACACTGAATATTGTGAAGCGAAAGGTACAAGCTACAGTTATTCCTAACTTGATATCGAGGTGAGGTTAATAGCTTGTGGATTTAAGGACGCTGTTTCAACTGAGAAGGTTGTTTAGAGTCAGTAGAGACAGGGATGTGATCGTATTTACGTAAACACATCACGAAGAAGGCCTATAGAATCGTAAATTTAAAGCTGTGTGCATATCGAATGTCTACAGACATATTATGAAATTGTTACACTTAAGTTTTCTAATAAATTAACAGGAAATCGCATTTACAAATAAGCAAGAGAAATTTTATCTCAGGACATTTCATAATCACATATAAAACTTTCACTTTGGTGAGTGATACTTCAATTCACTTCACACCCAGTGTAATTAATGTTCCTTTCAGCTTTAATTTAATAAACTGAAGTGAAGAATAATTTAGTGTTAAAAGCGAACCGAACGACAATTACTCATTTTAAGTGGGGGAAAAATACAACTGGGCAATACAAACTTTTATCCCAGTTATGCAACACCCAAGATTTCATAAGGTAGTATATTTGCGTCATATTGTGAATTAGGTTAATATTTTAATATTTTCCGTCAAATCACAATTTTAATAATATAATAAAATATAAAATATTTAAAATATCACAATTTTAATAAGATAATAAAATATAAAATATTTAAAATATCATTTCACGTTCCGCATCGAATGATCGATTTACAAATTGGAACGTCTCTTACGACATGTTTCGGTTATATTTATAGGACGGTTAAATATAACCGAAACATGTCGTAAGAGACGTTCCAATTTGTAAATCGATCATTCGATGCGGAACGTGAAATGATATTTTAAATATTTTATATTTTATTATCTTATTAAAATTGTGATTTGACGGAAAATATTAAAATATTAACCCAAGATTTCATCAGTACGTCAAGGCAAGGAACTGAGGTTCGTTCTTATTCATGAATTCGGGGTTCATTGCGCAGAAAGTGTGAAGACGTAGTCGCAGATGGGACATTATTATCAAACCTGACATGGAAACGGGTATCGAGGGTGTGGACTGGATTAAGCTGGCTCTGGGCAGGAACCAATTGCGGTCTCGTCTCAGTCCAGCACTTCTGCTTTGTATTCAAGAGGACCTGTGTTCGAATTTCGGCCCAGAATAATACTTTTAAATAGGCCACAGAGTTACATCACTATTAGTTTAGACTGAATGTTACGAAACAAATTTTGCACCAGACCTAATATTAATTTGTTCAAAGTCGCCGGTAATTTTGTGTTAATTTTATTTTTTAATTAATTGTTTGCAAGAGAAGGTTCGAAGGTAGCAAATCTGTGCAGGAAGGCGGTCGACAGTGTAGATGGGCTTCTTTTACATGCACTGGAAAAGTAATAAGAAGTTAACATCGGGAAAAGTAGCGTTCGAAACGTCGGACTCTTTGGAAAAGCACCAATGCTCCAAAAGAAACATTCACTGACCGGGACTTGTTTTTCTCGTTCTTCGTCGCGTTATGTGTGTGGCGTCGCAAGGAGAATGCAGACGCTACTCGACGGAGCACCTCAGGATGTCGTAATTAATATCCAGGTTCCCGTTCTGTCCTCCAGTATTTTTATATCTTCCCTAAAAACTGCTTATTTAATGAAATCGAATTCCAACATTGTTCCTCCTACGGCGCCCATTTATTGGTGGGATAAACGACGCCTCTCCGCCTCTCTACCAATAGCAGGGGGTGTTATGGGCGGGGCGAGACTGTACACCCCCGTGTAAAGGGTATGCGACCCTTCAGAACGACGCTGATTGTCGTAATGGCTGGTCCGTTTCTATCTCCTCTTCCAGGGGACCTTCTCTCCGAGTACATGTTCGGACGCCGGCGTCAGGTAAGACTCGACTTAACTACGCGCAGCTTTCGAAAATAAAATTTCGCTGTTCTGGGACGGAGGATTCTTAGCCTGGTCGACGCTTTGGAAAACGGAGGCTAAAGAGTTAGTCGGATAGTTGAGTCCAGGTTGAACCTTCACTTTCTGAAGGAAGTATCGTCGATTCGACTGTTTAAGTTCTGTGAATAGTAATTTTAGAAAATAATGTGTTTTAAAAGGATGTGTAAGCTTGTATTCTATGGGAAAGGAACCCATAATAATGAACTAAATCTCCTTAAGAATCCGCTTTCCTTTCAGTTCGATTTCATTGACAAAGAAACAAATATAAACGAGTTTCAATGGAAAAGTGGCATAGCCCTATTAGTTATATGGTCAAAATTGAAATTGAAAAATTGGTAACAAATGAGTTTGTCACGATAAACCCCGTTATTAAGTCAAGTTAAAAATTGGCACAGCGTAGATTCATAGCCCGAATGTGCGCCTTTTTCAAAACTCACACGGGGAGCCGGGCTTGGAAAACGATAGGGGATAGATTACTAAAGCCGTGTTACCTGGGCAGGGACGATCATACTCGGAAAATTAGGACTAGGAAACAAAGAACGGATGTAGGCAAATATTCCTTTGTAAATAGGACCATAAGAAGCTGGAACCAATTACCTCCAGTCTTTCCCCTGTAAATTAGGCAACTTTAGAAAGAGAGTCAGAAATGTAGTTACAAGCTAAGGGTTATTAAGTTGGGATTAGATGGTGATAAGTGAAGTGACTGAGTCTCGAAGTGATGAAGTGACTTTAGTTCTTTGGGATAAAAGTTTCATGTACTGAGGTCTGACTTTATATTTTACTCTAAAGTATTGTGATTAATTAATGGATGTGTGTCCGTGTAAGGTGTGGATGTTTTTGTAGGGGTGGATGTCTAGTTATGTGTGTGGGGAGTGTACTTGTTTATATTATATGTATTTTGTTGTAATTGTGTAGTGTAAGGACCACTGCCATCGGGTTCAAACCCAATTGCAGTAAATAAATAATAATAATAATAAAGTGAAGTGATTTTCTTGAATGTTTATGTAAGGCTGTTTAATACGTGTATATGGCCTTTTAAGTCTTTTATGACATCCCAGTTAATTTCTGGGTAAAATTCAGAAAATTCTATGGCAAGAGAAACCAACTTTCACGCCAGTACAAAATAACGCAAAGAATTATACTTTTGTGTAATCTTAATCCGTACTTTTGTGCTGTCAGTGTTTATGGAGGTTATGGGACCCAAGCAGTGGTGTCATTGTGTAGGAGGAGGACTTCTGATTGCGTCCTTTATCTGATTACCATTTTCAGCGTCGAAATAGGACGACTTTCACCCCTCAACAGTTGCAGGAACTGGAGTCGCTGTTCCAGAAGACGCATTATCCTGACGTATTTCTGCGCGAGGAAGTGGCACTTCGGATCAACCTGTCAGAAGCACGAGTTCAGGTAATGGTTGATGGAGCGGTAATTCTCGAGCTAACGGGGTAAATGGAACCGAGTCGGGATGTTTTGTCGGATTAAACCGACTTCTCGCATACACGGCCGTTACTCTGGGGGGCATAACTGCTTCGCGTCCAACGCTGGTCAGTCACTTCAGAAGATCGTGTCGTGTGGGTGGAATTGACGCTGGATAAGCTTATACAGGCGAATTTATTTCAATTAAAGACAATGACAACTCGTTCAAAAAATAAACGAGCTGTATAGGTAATCTTCTGGCAGATTTTGAAAGTGGACAATGGAGCTGGCTTTATATGTTTTGTCGGAATAAAATACCCGAGTTTGAAGTGTTGCCAAAAATGACTGGTTGCAAAATATCAGGCTTCAACGTTTATTCGCATGTCCAAATTCTGAGCTTTTGTCTTGGCGGTAGGTCACGATGTGTCTTACTTTTCATTTCCAGCGGGAAAATAAGAAATGCCAAATATTTTCTTGCGAAGTGTTTGCAGACTGAAACCCGACCATATTTGTAAGCTCTCAAAGCAGACGTACAGAACAGTAAATGACAATTCTTCGCGTTGCTGTTGAATCTGTTGGTAAAATGTGGCTCGCAAAAGAAAGTTACGGTGTGCTTCTATCAGGTGTGGTTCCAGAACAGGCGAGCCAAGTGGAGGAAGCAGGCAAGGTTGCAGCTCTTGCAGGATGCGTGGAGGATGCGTTGCCTTGGCCTCGGCACACCGCCACTGCTTCTAGGTACTCCATAAACTTTGCTGTTTATAAATACCCGCAAATAGCCATACAATAAGAGCTACGGTTAGGATATTTGACGGCTGTGCCGATGATAGGGCGCGCCCTTTTCGCGTGGTTTGCCGTGCCTCCTAGTTCTAGCGGCACAGCCGCAAAATATCGTCATTGTAATATGTATAAGTGATATTTTTTAGTTTGTCCATCGTATGTACTTCTGTAAAACTACGTTTCGGAAGCTGTATCTACTTCCGTCTTCAAAAATTGGTAGATACATGTCCTGCTCTGCTTTAACAATAAATAAATTTGCATTTTTCGTGTAGGTTCTTTGTGTGATTCTGAATAAAAACAGGGATTATTTCCTTAAATAGCATTAATCAGTCTGATCTTCGTAATGATGAAGAGCTGTTTTCTGTGCGGTACGATCAAAATTATTAACTATATTCACGCGGTCTGTGGCTATAACTTGCTATTCACGTTGGGTTAAGGTTAATACGGCTAATTTTATGAAGTACGGAAACCAGTAATTACGATGCTACTAAGACAACTCAATTATCGAACCTCATATTCATAAGAACGATAATGAATTGGATTGGTCTGTAAGTCACAATGAAATTCACGCTTCATTATGGCAAAATGGTGTGTATTTCAGGTCGGGCATCACACCCGGGACTTCCTCAACAGGATCCTGATTCTGCTTCTGCCAGTTTGAAAATGTCGGCCGCTTGCAGTGACGGCTTCAGGATGATACACGGGTAATGCCTGTTACGACGTTTCGGGAACTTGCTTTACTGTCGTTTTGAGATGACTGGTTGTATGTAATTAGGCTCTACCGACAGATGTTACTTATGAATCCGCCGATATTTTAATGAAGACAGTAAAACATTTACGTCTCTCTATCTACCACTGGTGACCTGAGCTCAAATACCAAAATTCCGCTTCTATTAAATACTTCAATGTAATTATGGTGTAGGTCTAATCAGTCAACCATTGCCATCAATTTTGTGTGATTGCTAATTTAAAGGCGTTAGATACAGCGCGTTCTTCATATATGAAACGATTTACGAATATATTTAACAAGTAGTAATTAACAGCCGATAAGGAGTAGTCCTGCAATTTTGAAATTGCTAACAGTCGCTCATCGTTGCGAATATTTTAATGATCGGTCTGTGAGTTAGAACACAGCTGGGCCTATTCTGTTGGACTCTGGAGAGTAGGTTTGGTCTAGAAATAAATAGAGATGACTTTTCGTTGTGAGAGTACGAGACAAGGTAGTAGTAACATAGAAACTGAATATGACATTTTGAAACACAGTAACAAACTTCTAGCCTTATTAAATTTTGAATAAAATAAGCCGAATATTACTGACACTTGTGTATGAAACTGGATTCATGCCTTCTGCTGGTCCATTGCAGTGGGCAAGGTACGTGACTGTGGCGGTGATTACAGGTTGCAGCTATGCGACAAGCAGCTTCCGACTGCTGCACAGTTCGGCCCACCAGTGTCGGGCAAAATGTGCTCTTGCACCGTCGCGGGAATCGGGTCCCTGCCACCCGACATGGTGACCGCCGCGACGGTGGGCACCCGCAGTGCCAGCCCCGCCTCCCCCGCTAACAGCAGCCCCAACAGCCCCGGAGGCAGATGCGACTCCACACCGGGAGCCTCAGTACCGGAGGACCTGCGCGACGCATCTCGATCAGAACAAGGCACTAGCACGGACTCTTCCGTGGACAAAGATTGCAAAAGCAGCACCGACACGTAGATTTGAGCTTCGTGCCTAGACCTCCTAATTATTGGTTTACTTACGGAAAGTGAGACGGGGTTCAACAAACCCGCACAAAAGAGGGTATTTGGTTGAAATAACTTTACGATCCCTTAGACGGTTGCAGTTTAAAGCTGGCTCTTAAAAGACGACACATTCTGAGAGTCGAATTTTAATATCATAATTTAGTCTTTGCGAAAAGTGTTCGTATTCTGGAGGACTCAGGTTCGACTCGTGGCTTGAAGGTGTTTAGTGTTTTTCCATGGCTCCATTCAGAATATTCTGTGGCGATTTGATGTCTTCCCCATCTCATAATTAATCATGCTATAAAGTCACAGTGCAATTTATTAATTTGATATCGTATTGTTAAATAAAATGTGACAGTACCTGATTTATTTTCCTTTATGTCAAACCTCAAACGAAATTGAATTGTATTCGTTGATATTTTGAGCGGAAACGCGTATAAGAAACTGCATACATATTTTATTTACCGCACTGGGTACTTATGAAATGCATAACGTCGTTCTGTTATCTGTAGTTAACACAATTAGCTGATTACAATGGCTGTACGGTCACGTCTTCCATTGTCTTAAGCTTAAAACAGAACTAAATATTTAAAGCACTTTCATTTGATTCTGAATATGATTCTCCTAGCATTTGCCGTCTTATGTTATAAATGTAGAATGTGATCGTGCGTATTTGAAACTGGTTTTTAAGGGCAGTGTTATCGTGATCTTTGCACATGAACATATGAGATTTGAATTGTTATGTTAAACCGAAGTATTTGGGGAATGTTTGCTGCCATGTTGTTCAGAATGTTTTGTCTTCCCTTCTGCTATCTTTGAATGTAAAGATTAAAATATACAGAACTATGAATGTTCCTGTTGTTTTGTATGGATGTGAAACCTGGTTTCTCACGTCAAGGGAAGAATATTTATTGAAGGTGGAAGAAAACTCCTTAATGAGGAGCTTCATAGTTCGTTCTCTTCTCCAAATACAAATTATTTCGTCATATTAATTTCTATTCCCTGATAATGACAAATTGTCAAAGAAAGATGCTGTGAAAATGTGAAGAGCTTTTGTGTTGACTGTCAATATAGGTGTGTATGTGTGTAATATGTTCCTTATTTTTATCTGGAAATTATTTTCGCACAGCTGGTTGCTGATTTGTAAGTTAAAATTAGACAAAAAAAATTACTTTAAAGCCTCAGCAAGGCCGAAGTCTAATGGAATTTACTATTGAATGACATAAATTCCTAGACCGAAAGAATCAATTTAATGAAGTAACTTTTTGTCTGGTTGATGATTTCTCAGGCGCTGACTCTGGTCAGAACGCGATCAACGCAAGGTGATGATTCCGGAGAAATGCATTTCCCCTCTCAATTACATTGAAATATATGAGATATTTAAATATACGTTAAAGATTATAACTCTTTGATTTATAACTTTGGAACGAAACATTAACTTCAGTATTTCCAATTAGCGTTTATTTATATTTATTTATTTATTTAGTGTTCTGTCTGACGACAGGTCCATATGAACAGGATCCTTCCATCCTTTTCTCGGACTGGGACCTGTTCATATACGTTCTTGGCAGATGATCCAGAAGTGGTTTGCCATTGCCTTCTTCTGTGTGTGAATGGAGTAATTGTTGGGATGCCACGGAGAAACCGGGGAAGCCCCCGGAGGAAAACTCCGTGTTGCCTAGACCATAACTTGATTTAATACACGGTGGTAAAGTGAATATAAATAATGTGGCTTGAAACCTGGAGCTACAAAATTCTTGGCGAGGCATTACAAACATGCGATTCGTTTATGCGTTACTGAAACTGCTGCATTGGTATGCATTCCGTATGCTAAAATCCTTTGCTAAGATATAATTGGGCAGTTCGATTTAACAACACACACTGGCAAAGCTTGGATTCAAGTTTTCAGACGGGTGTATTTATTGAAATACTGGTTGTTGTTGTTGTTGATGTGCTGTTCATTCGCTTTGTTTGGTACTAATCGACTCTGTGCCGTTTTATAACGTCAGTGACCGCTTCACCCACGGCACGTTGACCTTCGACCACTGCCGAGAGTTACGTACTAAAGCCACGGAGTAATTGAATGGAAATCAGTTGTCAGGAAAGCGTTCTCCATTCAAACCTAGTGAGTTATAGACTGTATAAGATCTTAGTTTAGAACCGCATTGTGTTGACTGCATTTTTTTAAGAATTGAAGAAGGTTCAACATCTAACGGCCCTACAAAGGAAGTGGTCAACTACAGAAGGTAACTTTTCTCTGGCCTCGATCCACGTCATTTATTAACAGTGTCAATATTAAAATTCTTAAAGGAACTCTTCTATTAAGACTGTCTTGGCACCTTATTTGTACAGTAACCAGAATTGGTTCTTCTGTTCGTCAGATACCATAGAAACAATGGTTTTATTTTAATTTGGATTGCTTTTGTGTGTTTAATATAGCTATAGAAATAAAATAATACAACATTTTAAATTTCAAGTCTAATGTGTGAGCAACATGTGAAAGAATTTTATCAACACTTTTGAAATTCTGACGACAATAGGGTTATGATGAGGTCTCCCCGTGTCGAATGATTTATATTTCAAACACATACTTAGGAAACAATTAAATTTATATTACCAACATACAGCAATTCTTTGTTGAACTTGTACCACGTATTTGAAAACAAAACATAATTCTGCGTACGGTACATCAATAATAGACTCCTTCCACTGCAGAAGCAGTTCTTCCTGTTTTAAAAAAAAATAAAATTAACAATCTTAATGCACTAACGGAGTATTTGTTTGGAGGGACTGCGGAAAGTAACTAAAACCCTGTCACAGTAGCCAGTAAGCATATATTACATACGACATACGAGCCAACTCTCGGCTGCAAATAGTTGGTTGGTAATCAATACCCAGACGCGAGGCCAAAGTCCTTCCACCTAGACCACCTTCGCGACGTCCTGTAGCTGGAAATTTCAATGGTAAGGGTGGAGGAGCACGTAGCCTATCGGGTTATTCTGTTCGACCTGCCCCAATTTACAGCTAATTACGAAACAACTATTCCTTTGGCAGAATTTGAGGTTCTCACGAGGACGAGTATGAAGATGGACTGTAGCGCCGGGCCCTAATGATGGAGGCATCAAGGACCTCTGAACAAGGCAGCCATATTTTACAACGAATCCTTTCGATAACTTAGCAGGACTCCTTGGATGGGCGATCGGCTTAATAGAAGAATTTAGCTATGATTTGGATATGAAGCGAATTAAAACTACACACAGAAAAATTTCATGATATGTTGTTTTGAAATGGTGTGAAGCCTTGATGTTACGCCTGACAGCCATCATGTTAAATGAGTTCTTCTAATAGAATAAACACAGAAACATACGAGGAACTTAAAATAATCTTCACTCCGAGACCAGCCAATTGCGGATCTGGGATGAAGCCCCACACTTAGGGCAGAGGATTATGATAGATGTGTAAGAACTTCTCCTGACAAAGCCTATGTTAAATTAAAATTTAATTTGCTTACGCGTATTTCTGTGTTTAAAATTCTTTACAAGTTTGCCTGCAGGCCGTCATGATGTATTCATTCGACGTTACCGGACACATATAAGGACGTCGACACGTCGCAAATCTCAGTCATCCGAGGACTTATTGCTACATTGCGTCTATTTATGAGACGCGGAAGGGGAGAAATCAATGTCTCCATGTAAGGCAGGCAATGTTCTACAAACACTACTGACTAGTGTTCACAACGTTGTGTTGAGGCGAAGTGGTAGGTGGTTATAAGCATCCTGATTCCTACTGAAGATATTGTAAAGGGAGCAATCACCTGAGGTTCATTATTCAACTATGATTCTAATGGCGGAATAGAATTCTTGTAATAGTCCCACTAATAAATTTTCATGGAAAAGTGTCTTCCTTAAAGAGCTGATAATCGCTCAGTATAGAAATTCCCCGCCATTAATGGAACCTTCCGTGTTTATAAGAGACACTCGACACCGAATGTCCATAAAATAAACTTTAATGTTTTCCTCCAACATAGCCTTGCAAGTGGTCTCGCCATTCAGGTCTTCCGACTAAATTTGGAAAATATTTTTCGTCGCCGTCTTGCGTCCTACGTATATTTCACAATTCGACGTCATTAACAATATTTGATAGAAGTACAAATTATGAAAGTTCGTCATTATGTAACTTTCCAATTTTTTCTGTTGCTTCAACTTTCTCGTATTCAAATATTCTCATCACTCATCACTGTCAGTTCTCAAACGCCTTGAATCTGTGATCTTCCTTTAGGTTGAGAGAACACGTTTCACACAAATATATACCGGCTTTTTTTTGTATTGGGTAAAAATATGAAAGACTGTAAACTCACTCTGTTCGAACACAACCATTAAATCATAACAAGTGTAGACATTGCACTTGTTAAAAGCCCAGTATGTAATTTGCATTCCACCCTCATCTGTTTTAATCTCTGAGACAGAATTTGACATCTGTGCAAAACAAAAGTCAAAATTAGTGATCAGGGGATTCTAGGTAGAAGACTGAAGATTCCGAATTCTCCAAATTTAATTTGCTTTTATTTTAGCGAATGTAATTTTTGGTCTGATCACGTCGTCCCCAAATACACGAACTGAGTCTCGCGTAATTATATGACAGACGGCATGACAGTGAGTTCGCAACTTCATCTGGGTTCATAACCAGTCAAGATTGAGCTGCAAATTGTTTTTGACGTCAGCGACCGCTTGCTATGCCAGAGACTTGTTGACCTTCGCCAAGAGAGCGGCGTGAGATTACATGCAAATTGGCTGGATCCTCCCAGTCAAGAACATAATTTGGAAAAATGAGCTGTTTTTTATGTGGAAACCGAATTATTAACATCGATACAGTATGATGCTAATTACCTATGCGAACGTTCCCTTGAACCGGGAGCAGTCCACGAAACTGCCACTAATTGACAAGCGATGTAACAAACACTTTCATTACTTCAGTCTCTGAAGTTAAAACCAATTAAGTAACAACAGAAAGAATCATTTCTGGGCGTTGAAGGCCTGTGACCTTTACACACAGGTGTCGTGCATTTGTGGTTATTTGAACTTTATTTATAATTCTATGGAAATAACGGTATATGCCGGATATATTTGATATTTAAAGTCTTTCTTGTTCTTTCAGTGTGGTAACGGAATCTGAGAGATTTTGGATCCGCCATCTCAAGACCTGACGTCATCTGTCATCATTCTTTAAATATTGGCTAAACCAAGTTCCTTGTTGTTTTTTTTGGTGTGGGCGAAGTCTCAGGTCAGAGGTGAAGCTCCGGGTAAGGATCGAAGTGGTTTCGGGCTCATATCATATGAATTTATATTTTACGTTTTATGTACATAAAATTTGTTTGTGAAATCTAGCCAAGAGTATTTTTTTTTACAGGATAGCTTTTAAAATTGTGATTGTAATCGGTGTTTCGAACTGTAAAGACTGGTTTGTTATATTTGTTTCATAATCATGTTTGTTCGTCTCGAAATTCTCCGATAATACTTCTTCAATTATCTAAAAAGGAACATAGCATCCGGAGTAGTACGCATGCGCGTAGAATTATCTCGGAGTGTGAAGTCCCACTTGAAACTCGAATGGAGACTGGTCGGCTAGCAGTGTGGTAGGAAGATAACAGGGCTCACTCTACCTTGCATTTGCTTTTCCTCTCAGCCTTGTGGTTCTTGACCGGGGTCGACAGCCAGATGGGCGAGTAGGAGGATGCTGCAGAGGATTTTGCCTGCATTCGCGTGGGTTCCCAGAGTACCGGGTGGGTTGTTAACCTATCTTCTAGCAGACAGCTGCTACGAGAGTGAGTACCTGATCATATTGTGTGCTGTGTAACATTTGTATTTCCTCAGTCTTTGTCATGCATAATGATATCAGATCAGAAATATTTAGATGTTTTGGCATTTCTAACTAGAATCGTAACCCTCGATAGTACTATTGAATCCACGTTTGTCATACAGAATCTCTGTCGATTTTTTTTAACTATTCACGTGTAAACATTATTTTAACTAAATTTTAATTATCTCATTATTGTTTGTTTCGTAGCATTTTTCTGTAAAAACTAACTGCGAATTTAATATCTTGTTTGTTTTCGTATTTTCATTTTAACGTTCCAAGCCCCAAAATAATTATAGAAGAAGTTTCAAAATGTGTTGTTTTCTATCTTTATGTTTTTATTTTAAAACTGTCATCTGTCATATTGTCACTGCCATGTTGTTTCTGTACGTTTTAAAACTTAGCAACTGTTAAAATGCTTGCATGAAGGCTTTAAATATCTCAACTTCTTACATATTTCGAAATATAACAATCAAAATAATTCTAAGATACTTTAAGTGCTTTATAGGTTTTATGTGTTTTTTTAAAAAACTTAACTGTCATATTTGTTAGAGAACTGCTGTCATGTCTCATTGTTCTTTGTTTCACTGTAACCACTGGTTTTCATGAATATAAACCATGTTATTTTCTTTGAATATGACACTTCTCACAGTAAGCGTATCTTAAAAAAAATATTTAAATTGTAAAGTATTCGCTGTTTATTCTTATAATTAGACAAAATGCAGTGTTACTGTATGTTAAAGCAGGCATGCTTTAAAGGATTAAAGTTTATAGCGTAAAGAAATTACTCGAACTGAATGGACGTCCAAAATTTGTCAAAGGATGCCACAAGTTCAAAAAGTTTTAAATACGTACCACAAGGGAGAGTGCTAGAAACGCGTAATTTTGTTCTCAGGAACCTCGAGGATATCAGACCTCTGTTTTCGTATTTCTATAAACTAACTATTATGATTCTTAAGTTGTATGTAAGTAGGTCAGATAAGAAACTGTCAAAGACTAAATGAGGGGTGTGACATAGAAGTAGAGATACAAGTTGGAATTTAAAATAGCCTGTGGCCAAAATGTAAACTGATCGACCTCTTCAAATACGACGCAGTGTATAACGGTTAAGAGTGTAATAAATGCCAATAGAATACTACTAGAATATTAATTTTTCCGTGCATTTGTTTGATAACAGTTGTCGGTGTGTCTCCGTGTTCAAATGAGGGCACTGGAGCTGGTCTTAACATGACCCGCATATTTAAACAGTTATGTATATATATGAAAGGCTCGTTACTATGAACGTTTCAAAAGCCATCTCTGCTAACATTTTATGAGACGTTATCAATAACCTACCTCTTTATGGACACGAGAGTGGGAAGTTTATTGGTTAATTTAATTACATATCAGAAGAATGGAGAAACAGCAAATGCGTATCCTCAGAGCTATCACAGAATATAAATAAAAACATGATAAAGATAACGAATTACTAGGTACCAGTACAGTAATACAACCATTAAAAGAAATGATTAGAAAGTTTCGAACTCCGAATAAGCTTTATCGATATAACCAAAAGATTACAGAAACATTCAGAACAATTTTAATCCCTATAACTGTAACATCATCATTATTATCATCATTAGTCCGGCTTTCAATGTTGAAAGTTGGTGACCCATCATTAGACACGTTCCACAATCAGTCTCCATCGGTCCCGATCTTCTACTTCTCTGAGTAGGAGGCCCAGTTGCAGATTCGAAACCAATTTAATCCGTGATGATGAAAATTATTTCATTGGAAACTAACGGCGAATATTTAAATCTGTCTCTAAGATAAGTGATCATCAGTCTTGTCTGAAAGTTTATTTGAGCTTAATATTTTTAATTACAGACATGTTGATGATCTCTATTCTTTTGTGTGATGATACAGTTTTGCTCAGCAGCGCGATTCTGTCCGGGTGGAAGTCTTGCATCCGGCTAGAGCTTGATGATAGGAGCAAATGGTTTTATCTACGAGAAGTTTTACGTTATCCGATTGTAATCCGGGTCTTCTCGGCGTCAATTAATACAGCCATAATTATTTGGACTCGTATCTCGTAGGGGATAAAGGCGAAAGATTGGTGTATTACTTCTGAATATGTGAAATACCCTTTGAAGTGGAAGCTGGTCTAAATAGTATTTAATAATTCAGCCCGTACCGCGAAGAAAACACAACTCTTCACCATTATAAATTTGTTAACGGTGTTTAAGGAAATCACCTCTGTTTACGCTGAGAATCATACGAAACCCATAAATACAAACTGAAGATTTGTTGAAGTAAATGGAACACAGTTTGTATCTTTGTTAAACTTTAACGGGACAAAGATCAGTGTCGAGTTAACTTCGAGCCTGTAAGGCTGGTAGCAGGCTGCTGTCTCGTTAAGAACACTCGACGTACGTTTCTGCGGCCTACAAAACAGTTGACTCTCAATTTATCGTCGTCACTTTAACACTGTTAAATTATCCATGCCCACAAATTGCGGTATTTCTGTTTGTTGCCAGCCAGTCGACCCAACCGACATGAAGGTCGCATTTCTGCTCCAGCTGCTGACTGTTGCTGTCGGCCTCTGTATGGCCGAGGACAATCGTCCGGGGTGAGTCGAGACAATTCAGCTCTCTGTTCTGTAATCTGTGAATAGTCGCGGTACACTTGTGTAGTTTGAGTGACAAACAGGCAAAACTACCGAAATAATTCGTCTCTGTAATTTGTGTATGTGGTAATTTTATAAACCAAGTAAAACTAGAACATATCGTTAACGCAATCTTGATTGACAATATATATATATATTAACGAGGTGAAGAAATTTAAGTAGGTACATGGACGTGGAGACAAGCTTTTTTGTCATTATAAAAAAATTAAGAACACTTGTTAATTTTACTTCTGGGCATTGTTTATTTTCTCACAAAATTAACAAGTCATTGAAAATTAATACATCGGCGTATAAAATATATTTTGCCTTCTGATAGGTGTAAATTTAAAGCAGAATTTGGATGTAGATTGATGATGAAATGTGTGTAAAGGTACACTCCATCGAATGCATTACGTGTACTTAAAAAACGCGTTCTTTGCAGCACGAGGCATATACCTCATTGGTTTTGTTAATTTGCTGTCGATGAAAATCGCAAATGTGAAGGTGTCTGTCTTCTGGGTTGTTACGCCGTGTAGAAGTCTACCGACGTTTCAGAGGTCCTTGCTGCCTCCATTATTCACGGCCGTAGATAGATATGCGTCTACATACAAATCATTGCCCTATAAATGAGCAGGCTTATGAAAACAAAACATAACATTTGTTGAATAAAATTGCCAGTGTGAATTCTAATTGCGGAAGGTAAGTTTCCTAATGCCTTAGCGTAACTCTAACGTGCGAAGGTACAGTTTGTTGTAGAAATTTGCGGCACTCCGATTGTGGAACACTGGCGTAGAGCGAAAGGCTTCACGGTCATGAAATGTATCACATTAATCACAATAACGACTTAACCTTGGACTTAGTAACGACTGTGACAGGACGTTATAAAACACGCGAAAGCTATTGACAGCCTTAAGAGCAGCTGCAAACATGCGCCTAGCATGATTCCTTACTTTTGTTCATTTATGGCAGTAAGCTATACCTCTCTTCCGGTTGCAGATGTAAGTAATTAATTCCATGGACCAGAGGCCTTATTGAGAAACCAATAATTTTTCAACTGGTAAAAGAATTCTACCTGTTTATCCCAGAGGTTCATTATCGTATCTGAAGAGCCCGCCACTGAACCAGGTCCTGAACCAACTAAATTCAGTACGCACCCGACACCCTACTATGTTCCACTTTAATATTATCTTCAAATCTAAGTCTTGGTATGCCAAGAGAGCTCTTTCCTGCAGAAGGTTTTTTTTTACTAAGATGCTGATAAAATGTCTAATCTCTCTCATGCCCGCTACATGATCTACCCATCTCACCACTTTATGAATATTTAACGAAGCGTAAAATTACGAGTTGTGTGATTATGGCAGAATTTTGTATTGAGCCCGTGTTACTTTGCATATATAAATGTGTAAAGATGGTCCCATTCTTGCTCGAACCAATGATTGATGTTTGGTGAATATCCGTCTGCAGCGTTTCGGCTGAGCTTGCCTGCTCGGGAGCCAGAGTGGAGGGAAAGAAAATGGTGGTTTCGCAAATAAGTTATTTTCTCTTCAGTTGGCAGTGGTCATGGACTTGTAAGTCCGGCAGATGCATCAAGTCTGAGTACCCTACTTCGTATCCCTCGAGCAGAGGTATCTCAAACATCACCCGAAGTTCTCAGTCGGCATGTCGTCTGACGTGTGGCCAGTACGGAGCACTGTGGCCTCGCCCCACGGGTCCCACAACAATAGGCGAGCAGGTTGTAGCCTTCCACCCGAGTGCGATCCGTATCCATCTGCTGGAGGTTGTCGATTCTAACCGAGGACCGAGGGAGTACATGGCAGCTTGCACTCAGCTCTTCCTCGACAACCTTCTGGTGGAATGCGGTACCAACTGTTCCGTCGTGCCCGACACAGATGTACACATCCATCTTGTTACCAGATCAGAGGATCTCAGCCTCAGCTGGAACACTGACGAGACATACACACTCGACATCGTCTCTAATTCGAGAGGTAGGTCGGCTGACATTGTTTGTTACCTGCCTCTGTAGATTTCTCAGACCTTCCGGAGTTTCTCAGACCCTAGAATAACCTCCTGCTATCCTGCCATCCCTTACGACAAAAGGTTTTTACTCACAACGTTCGTTTCCCTTATAATGTAACTACATGAGACGTGAGACAACAAATTTCCCGTCTATTAAGAAACTCTTAGGTTATTTTCGTGCTCAAAATATCTCGCCAGTAAACTTTATCGTGGACAACATGAATCTAGACAACACGGTCGTACTTGATTTCTTGAAGAACGGCCCAAACTACGCAAGATGTCGCTTCCCTTACAAATTTCTTACTATTATGTATGCATTCCTCAGCTTCAAAATCGTACTATATTTTCCAGCGGCAGCATCATCTCTGACTTTGTTATCGTAATAATATTTGGTGAAGAATAAAGTTAGTTACTGGTGTTTTGAAGATGACATAGCTTTTGGGCGAAACTGAGTAGCGATGGTATTTTTTCTGCCCGGGGCAGTGAACGGTGTGACGGTCAACATCCGCGCGGAGACCGTATACGGCGCTCGGCATGGCTTGGAAACACTGAGTCAACTCGTGGCACGGGTCCCTGCACCAACGGGGGCCACTGGCAGAAGCCGCGGTGCGCCTCGTAAACATCTGCTGATCATGGCCACCAACGTCCGACTGAGTGACGCCCCGGTCTTCCGCCATCGGGGTCTGATGCTGGACACCGCTCGCAACTTCCTGCCGCTGTACGCAATGAAGCGCACTCTAGACGCCATGGCGGCGTCGAAGTTGAATGTTCTGCACTGGCACGCGACCGACTCGCAGAGCTTCCCACTGGAATCCCACCGCGTCCCACAACTTTCCAGGTGCGTATAATTACAGAGATCAGATCCGAAAGGCCCGATCTCAGGTATTCGTTGGATTTTAGTGCTTTTGTAAATGAAGTACCGCGTTTCTTCTCAGTTTCATAGTTTTAACTGTCACTTCTCAACTGCGAATGTTACATAGTAACCCCACTGAATTGTTGTATACTGTTTTCATTATAACATGAGGGTTCTCCGCGCACCATCCTCAGTACGTAGACATGAAAGCACTGACAATGTTGATTACAGACGCCACAGTTTGTTCGTAGTCTCAAAAATTTAGTCGTCAGTGATGATAATGTAATGGAGTTTTGAGACCTGCCCCACGGAGTATTGGAAAGATATACAAGTAACGTAGGATATGATTTTTTCACGGCTGTGAGTCTGAAAGTTGCTGTCTTGTGGGGTGTTGCGCTATGTAGCCTGGTAGAAGTTTACCGACGTTTCAAGGGTGCTTGCTGTCTCCAACATCAGGGCGAGCCCTCATGATGGAGGCAGCAAGGACCTCTGAAGACAACCACTTCATACAAGCAGCGATTTTCTGATAAAATGTATATGAAATATGGTGGCAGGACCATTGTCTGTGTCGGTACAATACTTATGTCGTCGATCGTTAAAGAAACTCCCTCTGTACAACACAACGCTGTTTCATCTCGAGACGCAGGTTTGGTGCGTACTCTGCCCGTCAGGTGTACACACCGCAGGATGTCGCTTATCTCCTGGAATACGCACGTCTGCGTGGGGTACGTATCATTATGGAACTGGACGCCCCGTCTCACGCTGGTAACGGTTGGCAGTGGGGCGAAGCTGCTGGATTGGGGAAGCTGGCAGTCTGCGTGAATCAACAACCCTGGCGCAAGTACTGCATCCAGCCACCCTGCGGTCAACTTAACCCCACCAACCCCAACCTCTACCGTGTCTTGCGTGATCTGTACAGGGACATACTGGATATCTTTCCTCTCGGAGAATCTTTGCACATGGGTGGAGACGAGGTACGAAGGAGTTTTGAACTTCTGAATAGATATTATTGTCGAAGAGTACATGATATTACCCTATGAGGTTTTTTACTGACAGTAAGGAATTCCATCGATGCTGGCAGGTTCATTTCCCTTGCTGGAACTCTTCGGCTGAGATCGTAGATTGGATGGAAGCTAGAGGCCTGGGGCGCACACAAGCCGACTTCCTGCAGCTCTGGGCGGACTATCAGTCCACCGCTCTTCGAACCCTAGACGAGGAAGTAGGCAACTCCAACACTCCCGTTATCCTTTGGTCCAGCCACCTCACTGAGACGGGGGTCATCGAGAGCTTCCTCAACAAAGATAGGTGAGACAGCTTGCCCTGTCGGAATTTCTGACTTCTCAGTAACCTCCAACACTTCCTGGTGGTTCTGACCCACTCACCTCGGACAGTCCCGGGTGACCAACAACATCCTGAACCAGCGCAAAGTGGGTTTATTTTATTATCTCAAATTGGTAAATCCGAAAATGTGTTCACCTAGGACAGTGACCTTAAAAAAAACATGCGTCTTGACCTCATGGTGAATTAGAGAAAATCTTTAATATCGACAGTCACCCATTTCTTCCCCGCTCCCCTCCTGAGTCGATCTTTAACGTCTCATTTTCTCCACAAACTTCCTAGACTTTACCAGTCCCCTATATTTTATTGTTCTGTATGGGCTTGAAAAGTTGTAAATTGAGTTTTTAGCTCATTCCCCCCTGTGTAGAAATATGTTTCTTTGCACCTTATTTTAAACTCTTTCGGCTGTATAAGTTTTTGAGATTGTTGTCTGGTTGCTTGGCGACCATAAGCCTAATGGTTTCCGTAACGTATAAAGCGATCTAAGTCTACACTTGTTTTCTTAATTGGCAAATTATAATTCATGAAGCAATCACTATGCCGCTGTACGGTGGTAGAAACAAATTCAATGCCAAATACTTACGTCCTTTCTATTTTGTTACTTTTCCTTTGTGACGAACGGGATTACCACGCTCAAAAGTTTGTCATGCTCGTAACAAATTAATAATTATTTGAGCACAGTTTATTTTAAGAAAACCTACATTGAAGAACAGCGTTTTATTTCTTAACACTTGTTTTTTTTCTGTAAATCAAACGGGGTGATACTAAAAACATTTTCCGAATTTATTCTTTTCGTAATTTTATCATTAACTTGATTCATTTCTTATATATATATATTTCCGAAACATTTCGATAGGCCTCTGGCTAAACCACGTATTGGTATTTTAATTATTTCCAGGTATATAATACAAACCTGGGTTCCGGCTTCTAGTAGCTTACCTGCAGAACTTCTAGCCAAAGGTTACAGGGTAATTTACTCGACGAAAGACGCGTGGTACCTGGACCATGGTTTCTGGGGGTCTACCGTATACCACAACTGGAAAGTAGTATATGACAATAAGATTCCACGCAAAGCTGGTGTGCTTGGAGGTGAGGCGTGTATGTGGTCGGAACTTGTAGATAACCAGTCTCTGGATGCCAAAGTGTGGCCTCGAACTGCCGCCATGGCTGAGAGGCTGTGGGCCGATCCTGACTCTAGGAGCTCCAGTGCAGAGGCCCGCTTCTACAGACATCGGCTGAGACTCGTCACGAGAGGAATCAAGGCAGAAACTGTGGCGCCTGCCTACTGTTACCAGAATGAAGGAGAGTGTCAGTGAATGCTGTAAAATAGTGCAAAAATAAATAATAATAATAATTTGATTACATTTGGTTTTGTCAGCCTTCCAAATGGGTCTTGATTGGGAGTGCAGCGTTCATGTTAACCGTGTTGATTGAATAAAAATTTACTTGAATATTATCCATCGTCTAGTAATAAAACGTAAAAAACGTAAAACGACGTTTCGGAGATGGGGCTCTATCTCCGTCTTCAGGTTCCTACTCAGTTGGGCCCACTAGATAGAGCTAATCCCTATCTCCGGAGGTCCGGATTAGCTCTATCTAGTGGGCCCAACTGAGTAGGAACCTGATGACGGAGATAGAGCCCCATCTCCGAAACGTCGTTTTACGTTTTTTACGTTTTATTACTAGACGATGGATAATATCCAAGTAAATTTTTATTCAATTGACTCTTCACCATCGTCAAGAAGTTTTAGATTTGTTAACCGTGTTGGCTTGCGACGTCACAGCGATAAATACTAGAAAATATGCGTGATTTAACATCGTTTCATTTGTAGAACACAAAATGTATTAGTAAGTAATTCGGTGTCTATTTCTTGCATTGCACAAACTTCCATATGCCAGTTATCAGGTTAAAGTACCCATGTATTTTTTTTATATGTTTATTTGTGGTTTATTTATATGCGCTGCTAATAACCTATATTATACAGCTTCAGTCTTATGATAATTCTTGACGAATAAATGGTAAAGGATTTTAGAGGAACTGGCTGTGACATAATTTAGTGTACTGTACAAGAATTTGATTGGAGTCACTAAGGAATACCATGATAATCTGTCAGATAATCCCTGCGCCGGGTTGAAATATAAGAAGGCCTATTAGAAGACATACGTAATTTATAATTTCAGTGTAGGTTGGTTGGTTAATGCTTGCCCATTGGATATGTGTACTGGTTAATCGACGTATTTCTATTTATTAGGCCTAATTACTTTCGTCGTTCGACAGGGTGATTATGTATACGATCCAGGGGACAAATATTCCCCTTAGGTGCACAAAGGAAAATTTGTACGTTATATACTCTTCATTTGAACTATGTTTAACAGATTTTATTAGTAGCAGTATTTACCTTGTTTGAAACATGTTACAATGCTTCGGGCCGTCTATTGTAACTGTATACAAAATTTAAGTTCAAACCCTGAGGGGCGAAGTTTTCCGAAAATTCTTTTTGTGAAATCGCTCAAAAAATTACTCGGATCACCTCCGTTGCTGGATTACAATTAACACACGAAATTTATTGTTTTTTTTTACTAGTCTTTTTTGTAAAAACCGTCACAACAGTGAATTTCGTGTAGGGAAGTTGCTCGTGCCATCTGTTGTCAAGCTTAAGAACTGTACTCTAAAAGTATCGATTCTGTGTTTGTCTCTTGTTTGAGATATTTCTCCTATCGTTTCACAATAATAATCGACTTTCAGTATGGCCGGGAATGTGAATAGAGTTGGCATTGTGTAAACAAGTAATTGTGCCTAAGAAGACACTGTTGGCATTTGAGATAACATGGTTACGATAAGAAAAATATGAAGATTCAAAAAAGCAATGTTAAGTTCTGTAACGCGCTATAAAACCGAAACCAATGGCAAACATAGAAGAAAGTGTGTCAACTTTTAGGTTAATCAGGGGTTCATTACCCTTAAAATTCAACTTATGTAGTTGCTTATTACTGGCAACGACTTTATTATGCGTTATTATACTTCTTTACGAATGGAAGGACTACATAAAGGCTGTGTTGTTTTGGGTAGAAACTCTGGAACATTGGCTAATTTGTGTTATATTTCTAGGGATGTTTACATTAGTGTCATTTCCTTTCACATGGGGTTACACATTTTTAGTGATCTCCTCAGGGTATTTATTTGGAGTTCCTCGTGGCCTTGTGACAGTTGTTGTTACTGTAAATCTTGGAGTTGTCATTGCCCATTATACTATGAGAACTTTCAGGACCAAATTTCCAGTTACAAAACTTTATAATAATGACAAAGTGCATGCTATTTTAATGGTTGTGTCTGGGCCACGTGCGTTTAAAGTTGCTGTGTTTGCTCGTTTAACACCAATACCATTTGGACTGCAAAATACAATTTTTGCTGTAAGTTAATTAGTCTTATTTTAAAGGTTTATTATATATTCTGCGTGAAGTATAATGCACTAATATATTGAATTCAAGAACTTTTTATTGAATTAAGTACAGTAGT
This sequence comes from Zootermopsis nevadensis, assembly GCF_977971745.1. NCBI lineage: Eukaryota > Metazoa > Arthropoda > Insecta > Blattodea > Termopsidae > Zootermopsis > Zootermopsis nevadensis. Next base: position 24,240,757 of record NW_028259154.1, on the reverse strand, counting down.
TTGCTGCACTTTTTGCAGCAGGTGACAACTTGCTGTTATCTTGAGCCATTACTTTTTACAGGTTAGTAATATCAATACAAAGGAATACTTAATTGCAACATTTTTTGGACTTTTCCCAGCACAAATCATTAATGTGTATTTGGGCAGCACTCTTAGATCAATGGAAGAAGTTCTTTCAAATAAATCCACAGCAGCTACAGGATTTATTGTGTTCTTTCAGGTTAGTTATAATTGTACTTTGTAGAAATATGTTTTGGCATTGTCAGATCCAGTCTTTCTTCCTCCTCACACTTTCAATCCATGCTTTTGTTAAAGTCAGTCTGAAATACAAGTTGAATATTGTAGTAAGTTTGCAAGATATTATTTCTTTAGAAAATTATAATTTCATTTTAGAAACTATACACAAACCAACATTTTTAATGTCATTGCCAAGGTTTAAAGGTTATAAATTTTAATGTGGTACTGTTGTATTATTTGCCAGTTTTATTTTTGAGATGTCACTATTTCCCTGCTGTAACTCCATTATCATTACTAATGATGTTTCTAATTGTTCCTTTGAAAATCCCTTCTCTCCATATTTTGCATTGAAATCTAGCATAATTCTTAAGTACGTGCTTTATTTTTGTATGCTCACTTTTATCCTCAAGATACTTACACATCCATACATTATGATCTAAGTATACATGTTTGTAACTGACACAACTCTTGTTTCCAGATTGTGATTGGAATATCATTGATGATGTATGTTGTTGTAAAGGCTCGTGGTGAATTACGCAAGACTTTGAATGAAGATTTTCCATCAAATGATGATGCACTTTTCAACACTTCAAATCCTCTTTTGATAGTTTAAAGCTTTAATGAGCCAGTCAAATTTCCCTGAGGCCAGCATCAGAAATAGTGCCATGACACGTAAGTTGCAATCCAGGTACTTGAAATAGAAGTATAATACAAAGATTTATTGTTTTTAAAACATTTGGAAATTAATTGAGTATTAAAATAAGAATAAGTGAATATCAGATGTAATATAATAATAATTAAAAGGTCTTTGAAGTTATGGAGCTTAATAACTACCAAATTAAATGATTCAGAGTCTAATTTGGAAGTTGATAGTGATTCAGCTAAACAAGAAATTCCATGCCTATTATGGAACCCAAAAGTTCATTATCATGTTCATAAAACTCACCACTTATGTTTGAAAGAAAAAATGATGATTCTGGTATGCACAGTTTTGAAACTCTCTTTCAGGGTTCAAATTTTTTTTAAGTATGTCAAGATATATGAACAGTTTTGTTTTTTGATGAAAGACTCGGGTTAGAAGCCGCGTAAGGTGACTGAATGGTGAATACACCATATCCTGTGCCAACGTTTTGAGAGCTGTCTCTGCTCTAATCCTCAGGGCAGCTGCATAACAAACTGGTCCTCACTCGCCGATGGGAACTGGTGATGGACGGCAAGTAGTAGCATGTTATAGTTACCAAGAAAGACGCACAGTTATCAGAAATTCCTATCATGACAAGAAAATAATGATTTTTAGAACAAATTAAAAATTAAGTTCACTCCCAAGCTACTTTAATATTACTGTTGTTCTATGGGTTGTGACTTTATTTTTCCACTGTGAAATGGTTAAGTAGTATTAATAGCAGAATTTACCTTATAAAAATGGACTTTATGGTTAGTGATTTTTCAGTTACAAGTTTGTATTTATTGCATTTGTTGACATATTACAATTATGCATTATTAAGAGGCTGTGCACTAACATTGCTAAAGACATTTAAGTTTGTAACAGTTCTAAATATACAACTTGCGTGTACTGCAATAGAATAGTTCTTATTCTGTACTTTGGCATTCATAAACAAGTATTTTGACATATTAGGTAGCAATGTTAATGCAAGAAATAGTAATGAAGTTGTATTATTGATTTCAAATCAAATTACTGGACAAATTGTGACTGCTAAATTGTAAGAGGCTGTGGGGTACAAATGTACAGTAGAATAGTATAAGGTAATAAAAATATATTATTTGATATAAATTGTGGATATACATTAAATATAATTATTAGTTATATAATTCTTATATGCTTTGACAGTATGTTTGGTTCATTTGCTTTTATACCTGAGATGTGTGTTTCAGTCACGGCTATTCAACTATATGCAACTTCATTTAGTCAAAGTAAAGTGAACAACACATGACACTTCTTATTCAAGCCACCAGAATGAAGAAAAAGAGATTGATAAGAAGTATAACAAATATGGGTAGCTCCAGTATCATGGCCAATGTAGAATTGAAAGTGTATGTCAGCAATATTAATGTTTATGTAACACATTTTTATGGTGACATTTTCCTAGACAACACAAATCAAATTGAAATGTATAATATTGATGTGCAGAAACTGTCATCACTCTGTAATTTCCTCACCTGATTGAATATTGTAAGGGAATGATTTATCCTCATTGATTTTTAATTTTTCTAGCTATGCCATCAGGAAAGGCCTCTTACAGGCCAGTACAGAAATTAATCTAGAAGTAAACACATTAAAAACAAGTAGCAGTTTACCATTTCAGAGGTCCTTGCTGCCTCCGTCATCAGGTGAATACTCATTGCCCTGATGATGGACGCAGCAAGGACCTCTGAAATGTTGGTAAACTTCTACCAGACTACATGGTAATACAACCCAATAGATAGTCATCTTTATATTTAATATACATCGTGTCCACTGACGAAGTTAAATGAAAACTGTAAATTCCTTGTTCCTGGCAGAAATTGCATGACTCAGCACCATGTTCCATCAAATAGAAAGCTAAAGTAATTACCTTTAACTTGAGTTGTATATTTTTACAAATCTGTTATCACAGAAATTTTTCTGGACCTCACATTAACTGGTGACAGTGTCACTCCAACCTTGTGAGTTAAATAGCTGCCATGTCATTTGTACAGATGTTAAGAAATTACTGACATGATATTTATAACAAGTTACAATGAAAAATCTGTCAGCTGGTTCTAAAGGTATAAAGGGAACAGACACATATGAGCCTGTATTTTTTGTAAAATAAGGAAAATAAGCGAAAAATGCTTATAGAATGAAAATGTTCTGGCTACATTTTAACAGTCTTCTGATGCTTCTGAATTGCAATTTTAAAAACGTCAATTGCAAAATCAACATCTTCTTTGGTGATGCACATTGGTGGTTTCATTCGGAATATCTGTAAGATATAATCAGTTCAATTCCTATTTACTAGTCCACCTAAAGGATTACAACATACAATTAATACTAATATATGAGGCATGATGAGATAGTAACTTCTGCACATGCCATATATTTAATCTTATTAAATTATTAGAATAAGAAAGCCATTCCCTTATGATATACTGGCTCAAGATAGGCTGTATTAATCAGAATCAAAATCAGTAATACTTACATTTTTATACATTCCTCCACGACCAATAATAACACCCATATTTTTACAGTCATCCCAGATGTTCAGAAACTGGTTGGCTGGAAGGGGAATTTTTGTTTCTTTATCAGTTACCATCTCAATCCCAATCATTAGCCCTGCCCCTCTCACATCCCCTATACATTCAAACTGATCTCTCAAATCAGAGAGTTTCATAAGAAGGTAGGCTCCAACAGTATGGGCATTTTCCTGAATCCTTTCTTCTTCTATAACCTGAAGAGTGAAAAGAAAATCTTGACAATGTACAGAAACTTTTGGTATATGAAGATGATATGTAAAAAAGTGACTCAACTGCCTACGAAAGATTTTAATTAAGGGGCATGAGTCTGCATTTTATCTTGGATCATTATTAATTCTGTCAGATGAAAGGACTTAATCTGAAGCAATTCTGCCTGTTTGTAGAACTGAACATAATTAATAACATATTGTTTGCTGCAACTTACATTCAGGACTGCCAAGCCTGCAGCACATGCTACTGGATTACCTCCAAATGTGTTGTAAAAATATGCCTCTTTCAGTGATTCAGCTAAAGCGGGTGTTGTGATAACAGCACCCATGGGAAGACCATTGCAAATTCCCTTTGCCATGGTAACAATATCTGGTGTCACACCATGCATTTCAAATCCCCAGAAATGTTCTCCAGTCCTTCCAAAACCTGTCTGTACCTAAATAATACACATAATGGCAGCTAGAATATTATTTTATAATTTCTGAAATTGTTTTCATAGAATGACCATATGTCTTAGCATGTTCAGGACAGTATTAGTATCAGAAAGGACTGGAAATAAACAGTCAAAACCTGGCACTTGGTTATGCTGATTTGATTCAAGAAATTGGTTCAGAAGTAAATGCAGTTCAAACTATGTATATGAACATGCATTAACAGACAGAAGATGACTCGTCTTCAGGGGTGTTGTGCCAAGTAGTCTAGTAAAAGTGGCTGGTGTTTGAGAGGTGTGTATTGCCTCCATCATCAGGGCATTACAACTTGTAGAATTTCCGTAAAGCCAGTTATTAATTTAGTTATGAGTTAATTATTTTATGTATTGGCAGTCATGAAACATACTACAAATAGCTGACAACCAAACGATTCTCCATCCTCTACACTACCACTAACCAATGAAGATGGGGAACCTGCAGATGCATTATTTTGCAAAGAAAGTTTATTTATTCCAATGAAACTTATTGTTTTTAAACAAAGGCAAATAGCATGACAGGAATAAATAAATACCTCATCAGCAATGCAGACTCCACCATTCATCCTCACCAATTCATATGCTTTTTTCAAAAATCCCTTTGGATACTGAACAGTGCCACCAATACCCTGTTCAGAAAGAAATATTTGGTTAAGCTGCTCCACAACTGTTGTGAAACAAAATCAGTCACTGTGAGAAAGAAATACTAGCCTGAACAGACTCAGCAAATAAACCAGCTATTTTACCCTTAGGTACAGAATACTTGAAAATTTCCTCCAGTTGACCATAGTACATGTCACAAGCATTACACTCATTTTGTTTGCAGTTGCAGTGGCGTGTAGTTTGGACAGGTGAATCACGACAATGAGAGCCTCCCCATAGTCCTTGATAAACATCTGGATTCATAGCCTGTAAGGTACCAGACAAAAATAAGATACTTCAGTAATTGTCAGTTACAACAGTGATTGATTCATGGGTTATTTAACTAAGCCATATTCATTACTGAGGTTATGTAGCATCAAATGATGGCTATTATAATGCAGCAGAAAGGACTTTGTGTTTACCTCTTTCAAGGTACTGACTTCACATTCATCAAGATTTACATTGTAAACATCAAACAAATCACTTATTTAATTATGCTTCTGTGGAAGAAATATGACAATCATTTTAAGAGTTTTTCAAAAGTGTGGACATCTGGAAGTAAAAGTCCTGGATCAGTGAATTAAAGGAGGAAATTAAGTAAGTAATAAAGACACTGATAGAACATGAGGCAGATGGGAAATTGTGTAGTTATCCAGCATAAATCCCAAATTGGCTGGTCCACTCTAAACAGATCTGTGTAAAGCCATATCATTACATGCCAATGTTGGCACATAGGGGAAAGGAGGTATAGCTCCTACTCATTCTCAACCACAGCCTCGGTACCCACTACATAGGAGGCTGGGTGGGTCCCAGAGCCAGTCTGGATGCATAGGCCATGTTGGGGGTCGAATCCCACTTGTCAAGCCTGTAGCCAGTTGCCAGTCACTATATTGATTGAGCTACACAGTTGACAAACATCTGTGTAGTACCAATCAGTAAGAGGTTAAGAAAATAAAAGTCTTAGCATAGAGCGTTTTAGGCTGAGTGTAACAATTATGCACAATTTCAGAAGGAACTTTAAAGTACTACTTACATGATGGAAACCAAATGCCAAAGGAACATGATTTTTCCAAGAAGACTGTGCAGTAAGGTTCATTGTTAAAGAACTCATTCCATGATAACTATTACGGAAAGAGATTATGTCAGAGTTTTTAGTATGTAATCGAGCCAGAAATATAGCAAAGTCATTTGCTTCTGACCCACTGTTCACAAAGTAAACAACCTATAAACAGAAGGAAGTTTTGGTTAAAATGTACTGTAACTGTTACATTAACATTTGATTATTACAGTTGTTCACAATTACACAAATAAAAACAATTACAGTTTAAAGTAAAAGTGGAACAGAAGAGGAGAAGACAATCAAGATGGGTACAGCAAATTAGGAAGGATATGACACAGCAAGAAGGAAGGAAATGGAGGAGGAGATGTGAGAAAGTGCAGAGAGATGGAGAGGCTGGGTTTTCAGATGACATACATAAAATGGAGATGTGTTTGGAAGAAGAAGAACAATCACAAACTTACTAAATTACCTTCAAATCTCCAGGAAGTTTAGAAGTAAGTTTTTCAGCATATTCATGCAATATTGGATTCATGTAACAATTTGAGGTGTGCCACAGTGCATTCATTTGTTGCATTGCTGCTTGATTGACCTTCCTATAAAACAAAATAACTTTCTGAACAGATACAGTCTTTACAGTACTTGTATTAACCCTTCCCATGCTGAATTTAAGTAAAGACAAACAACTTGCTGAAAAGAATAATAGTACTTACATTATCTGTTTGCATGCTGAATTTTAGTGCAAACACAATACTTCTCTTAGGATCGTTTCATAATATTGTATGGTTTCTTTTGTTAGAAAGTCAGATATTCTTAACTGCTGAGAAATGAGATGACAACTATTTTGTGAAATTTTAACATGCAAAATTATTCAGACTGCAAGGATTAATATTTCTGAGGGAAATGTCTCATGCATAGTGTAGAAAGGTTTGAATGATATAGGATATGATTTCTAACTGGTAACCTCCCTAATAATGCACATTATTAGAAAATACTATTTTGGTGTCCAAATTCCCTTTTAGCCTACTCTGCTTGTTGATTAGCAAGTCACTTTTTGTAATCACAGCTGTTAAGATCTCTGACTTCTGATCTTGAACATCCAGCCAGTCTCGAGAGTGTCAGGTTTGATCTCATATCACTACAGAATATATACATATATGTACGTGAAAAGAATTGCACCTAGATTTAAATCCATGCAACTTTTCCAGGATTTTAATTTCTTATGTACATTAACATCCCGCGCCGTAGCTGCGTGGTCTGAGGCATCATGCTTCGGACCGGCGATACGGAATGCACGCTGGTTTGAGTCTCGGGGGAGAAGAAATTTTCTCTTGGGCTTTTGACCAGTGTATGGGACCAGTGCCAACCCAGCATTATGAGGAAATTGGGGAGCTACAATAAGTAGCTAATCCGGTCAGGAAAGCTAGCAATGGCTGGGGGTTCGTCGTGCTGACCACACATCACCCTATATCTGGTTGGATGATCGTTCACCTCTGCTTAGGCATGTGAACGTGAGGCCAGAAGTCAAGCTAGTCGGCTTTGGCTCTCTGGAGCTGTTACGCCACAGATTTAATTTAATTTTTAATGTACAGTAACTCATTGTTTTTTACTTCCATCTGTATGTGCCTTACATAAGCATAGACAGAAGCTTTGAAATTATTATTATTATGTACATAACTCCAGATGTTAAATGAAAGCTAGTGTATTTGCTGTACAATGGGTGTAGACAGGTGGCTGAAGGTGGGAAAAGATTACAAAGCTCCAGGAGAGATTTACTGAAATAGGGATATGTTTATATTGTATATAATCTTACGGATGACAGTGCCCCACACTAACAGTAACAATGCCTCCAAACATGTCAAGATATCTTCTCCCAGTGTGATCAAACAGCCACTGCATTTTGCCCTCATGGATGAGAAGTGGTTCCTTAAAATCTGGTGCAAAGGCAGTTAAAATATTTCTTGTTCTTATACGTTTCACATGCTCATAGCTTGGGCCCTAGAACAAAAGTGGCAGATGTGTCCTGTGTTAATGATTCTGCCTGCATTCAGTCGTTAAGAAATAACTACAATGAGATTTTTTACATTGATATGTGCAGAATGAATACATACCACATATATTTTAGGTTTATATTCAAAATCTGGCATTTGAGGGATTGGTTGTGAGTAAATATTGCAATTTCTCACCCACAATTGGAATGCTGTAGACAAAGACAAAATGCATAACCATCAAAATAAAATATTGTACCAAATTTAATAACAAGTCAAAATGAAATATAATCTATTAATATGTAAATCTTTATTAATTTTGTCTGTTGTTGTCACTGCTGATATTGTTATTATTGCTGCTGTTACTACTAAAAAAACAACAATAAAAATAATAATGCCACCACCGCTAAATATTTTTCTTGCATTCTTTTCTTTCTGAAAAAAGAGGCCTGCCTGAAGGTTCCAATGAACTGCCCTGTGGAGGTGTTGGGTATGCCCACACCACGGTGGGTAGGGAGTCCCTTCGCCTGCGCTGGCAGAGGCCAGGACCCGGCTCCGGACAATGGACATGGCGACGGGTTCCAATTAACTGCCCGAGTCCACCGCCCATGGAGTCGTTGGGTTTGCCCACCTGGCCTAGGGCACCCAGTCCGTTCGCCTGCGCGGACAGAGACGCACACCAGGCTCCGGACAAAGGCCCGGGTGCCTAGTGGCAGGTTCCAACGACGGACGAGTCCAACTCGTTGGCTTTGCGCCTGCACGCAAGGGCTAACGGTGGGGCCTTGCGGAAGACAGGAGTCTCTCGCCAGGAGAGCCATGTAGTAACCAACAAAGGGCGGAGTCTTGCACAAGCGCAAGACATCGCCCCTTGCTACGTGACACCATTCCAACACGCAAGAATAATAATGGCAAACAGAGTAATCGGCCATGTCATCCAACTGTCTTAACTTATCCACCTGGGTACAGATCTTGTCAGCAGGAGATAGTAAGAATATAAAATAAAGATATAGGGCCATTCATAAAATTCTTCCACCCTCTGTACAGGAAGACACTAGCGGTAGGTTCGTATGTTCCGGCAAAGTTATTTTTATATGCTGCTGTACTGACTGACGGAAACAAGTGGCAAACTTTATTGCTTCCTTTCATCCTCCTTCCTACCTTCATTGGGATCTCTCAACAAGGTCAGCGGCCAAAAAGAGTAGAGGGTTCTATTTAGACGGACAGACCAAGCAGGATGCCAAAAAATTCGAATACTGTGGATCACATGAACATCAATATTATAAAGGATTCGATAATACTCATCTGAATACTATCGATGCTGCTAATCATTCGATAGTATTCATGATTATGCTGTCAGTACGTAACAGTCGTGCTCTACGTATGGATTATAGTGTGAATTTTCGGAGCCGAGACCTAAGTCAGTGTCGCCAACATGTTTCTACTATTTAATCGTGGGAGTCAATTTATTTATATCTCTAAAGTGCTTTGATACATAATATGTCACACTATTTATATTCAACACTGCTTCCTTCACCTGCGTGACTTCTTGGAATACACCAAGAACTAAAATGAACTGGGTTCAATCGAAGTAAACTCATTTTACTGTTCTGGAAATACAAATACGTCAGCGTCAAACACAACTCTTTATTTCTGAGTTGCACGTGTGGTACACACCCAAGGAAAGATTGCTCGGGTTTTACAGATACCAAGACGTCAAGTACTGTTTTGATTATGGCGGAAGGCAGTGGTGAAGAAGAAAACCCTTATTCGTTTCATAGTTACTCACGAAAAAATGAACGTAAATCTACCGAGGGCAATGATGTCAAGGAGGAAAATAGTGTAAAACCAGACTTAGGCCTTGGCAATGCGCAGACTTGTGAGAAAAAAGTGGTTATGGAGAATCTTGGTTCAGGTAAAGATTCCACTAAGTTGGTTTAACCACATTGTTAATGTATTTTCTGTCTATTATTATCTCGTTTATTAATATAATGTAAGTAATCCATCATGTTAATCCGCCTTCTATTATTCATGTAAGTATAAGGAAGTGATTGTTAGCTTTATTGTATGAATTGCTGTGTTCGTTTCCTTCGTCGTTTATAACAAATTAGTCATGAAATAACATTTAGTATACGTTCATACTTTGTTTATTATAAAGACAGACAAGTAATTGCAAGTGATTGTTTCAATGTAGAAGATTGCCCTTGTCAGTTTGTCCTGTGATTATGGCATATCCCACAAATATATATAATAACAAATGACTTTGATACAATTGCCCTACAACTATGAATGGAGTTGATAACAAGTCTTATGCTTTAAATTCCAAAACAGTTTTAATCACCCACATTTGTATATATCTTTGTATGAATAGTAGTCAAATGTATGAAATGAAAAATCTCTATTGAGAGCTTTGGTTCTTCTATTTAATACAATGTACAACTTCAGATTTTGGGTGAGCGCTTCAGCAGATACTAGTGTTAACCAACGTTTTGGCAAACATTGCAGTTGCTGTTTCCGTTTTAAAGGTGGATGAAGTGGGGTCATTACAGAAGGCTTTCTGTAAAAATAACTGCTGTTGAAAATGACAACTGCAGTGTGTACTGAAATGTTAACACCAAATTTCCAATGTGTCTGTCACCTGAAAGCTGAAGTTATATGTTGAACTCCAGCCACTTAAACCTATGGGTAAGAAATTGCCAGAAGCATGCCTAACTGTAAAAATAAATTTCATACATGAATATTAGTCATTGGCACATTTTATTAATCCTGAAATTTTGATGCATTCAAAACAGCAACTTATTGTAACTTTCCAAATTCATTGTTATACTATACAGGGATTTTCTGCTTATCCAACTAACCTCGAGACTTATTATCATTTCTAAGTTCTAATAATTAAATTGTTAGAGCTAGAATTGTTTGAGTGTGGCAATAATTTTAATTTAAAGCTGTTATTCTGTTCCTGTTGTTTTGGGCAGGAAGTGACATGCCAAGGAGAGAGGAAAATCCGTTTTCATTCAAACACTTCCTCAAGCGAGATGCAGGGAACAATTACCATAGTACTGGTGCAAGACCAAAAGTTTATTCTAATCTAGCCAATGAAGGTTTTGGACATTTGGCACCAGAATCATCTGATTCAGATCCTGGACTGTATAGCAGAAGCACAACACCTTGTCATGCTGGAACTCCAGAATTGACCTCAGTGCTTCCAGATTTTGTTCAGGATCATCTGGTAGTGGAACAATGTTATCTGAACCTTTCTGAGAGTTCAAAAACTCCTCAAATTGCAGTGGATCTTGAAAATTTACTGGACTTTACTATAGACAGCACCACACCAGCACGTGAAACAACGGATGGTAGCAGCATTGGAATTAATAGAAACCGATCTCATCAGTGGAATGAACCAAAGAGGACTCATTCAGATGTGTTGCAAAGTGACATTCCATTTGATTTGACAGGCACCACAGGTAATCAGAGCTTACCAAAAAGTGTTAGAAATTACTCAGAACCTGTTCCTCTAGATTTACCGAGTTTTGATGGAAGCCCTGTTGAAAGTAAGGGAAGGTCAGTAATACCTGGAGGTGGTTTTCCATTTGATCTCCCTCTTGTTAGTGAAGCTAAAGATGGGACTGCATGCACATCATTATCTGGAGTAAGGAGTGGTATACAGATTGGTGAAGTGGGGGTATCTAAGAGTCTACCTGACTTTCTTTCTGATGGACCAATTCACAGTGACCGCCATAATGGTGTAGATCAACCTACTGACTGTACAGATGCAAGTACTAGCAACAGCATATCAAGATCACAGTCCCCAGACCCACAGAGGGTGAGTAAGAATGTTTGATCTGACATTATTTTTATGACTTGTTGAAAATATATTAATTTTGCTGTATAGGCATTGTTTATGTTTAGCATAAGTAAAGAATGTCTTATGGGCTTGTTCTGTCTGTATTTCATGTCTTTCAGATGAAAAGATTGTTCAGCCATTTATCAGTGGCCGTATGAAATATAAGTGTTACCATTGAGCATTGGGACAGAAATTATACAAGTCCCAAACATATTAAGAACTTGAACTTTGTGTTGAAGTGGTGTAGTGATGGTGATGATAGTTATGATTCTGATGGTCATGATTATTGTGATGATTATGATTACAGTGATGATTATGTGGCAGGAACTGATCTGACATGTCTTAGCTGAATATGATAACAAAAGAGATGTTAGAGGTATAAGTCACAAAGGTGATGTTAAATTGATGTTTGTAATGGTGACAGTATTTTCTTTATAGTAGGGACTGGTTGTCATGACAACATCAGGTGAAAACCTGTTCTGCTGAAGGTCTTTGTAAATTTTGTCAGATTTTTTCAAATGACAAGAAATTGATTTATGTTTATTAATATATGATGTTTAAACATTTGTATTTCCTTTAAGTTTGTTTTCAAGCAATTTTTTTTATTCTGATCTAGTAATTGCTGTTACTTGTAAGTAGAATGTTTTGAACCAGAAAGGGAGATATTAAAATTATTTGTTGTTTACTCTTGCTCACAGATATTTCATCAAGTGTTTTTGTCTGCATGTATGTGTGTTGGAGTTATGATATTTTACAGTACTAAGAAAGAAAGAATGAACCCTGCTTCATATCAAAACAGTAATACTTATAGGCTTATGTTTTGATTAGTTGCAGTTGGAAAATGGAAGGTTAAGAAGAAATTTAGAAGTTTTAAGGCAGCAACTGGGAGATCAAACAAGAAGGTGAATTGTGTTCTATTTTTATAATGAAAGAGAACAGACTGGAAGTTAGCAGTTATGTAATTTACATACACACATTACGTTTACCCTTTCTTCAAACTGATTGCATGATGGAATGCTTTTTAAAGTTATGAAGACTTGAAGGATTAATTACTGAAGTTTTGTTACATATATTCTGGTGCTGAGCCCATTGCAGTTTTACCGTGCTATATTGCCTTTCTGATAGGTAGTTTTGGAGGTGGCATAAAGAGCTTAATTTTTGTTGCAAATCTAGAGTCCAGTACCTGGAGCAGGAACTGTTGACCATTCGCTCTAAGGAACGTGAGGAAACAGCAGTACTTGAGAAGGCAATTGAACAGGTGGCTGACAACTTGAAGAGAGCAACTGTAAGTACCACCGTGACTGTTCTCATAGTCAGAGATGGTTCTCGAAACATTGGCAGGTGATATGGTTTGTCAACTGTTCAGCCACCTGACACGGCTTGTAGCCCGATAGTATTTCATCATCATATTTCACTCTGCTTCAGTTGCAGTATACTGCCATCACTTGTGTTGTTAATAGTTTTCCTCCTTTTGCAGAGAAGAGCTGTAACTGCAGAAAATTCTGTCTCCAAGTTGAAACAAGAACTGAAGCTTCTTATGGTAAGTGGGTTAGAGAAGCCAATTTTTCAAGTAAATCACTGCCATGGCTAAATTAATGGGACTTCTTACTTTTGGGTTACATATATCAGTTTACATATATTATCAGTTTTGATTTGTTAAATATAATGTGTTCTGATTCCTGCAGTCCCATTTTCTAAGACCAAAATGTAGAAACTTCTATCCATGCAAAATATATATAGGATTGTTAATTGTTGCAAAATATCCAAACTCGGATATTTTTCAATTTTGTCTGTTCTTATTTCGTTATTAATTTCCTTGAATTTGTTGTAGCTTTGCATTTATGTGATTCATTTCAAAACAGACTTTGCTTTAATTGTAAGGTCAGGAACATTTTTCTTTTGCTAAGTTTTTGATTTTTTTATGCCTGATATAAATTACAGTAAGTTTATATATAATTTGTCATTGACTACTTGGGTTTACATGTTATTTTTTTAGAGTGAATTGACACTTCTGCGGCAAGAGAATCGAGAATTACGGTGTGGTCAGGCTGGTGCTAGTGCTTCGATAGAGCCAGATAATGAATCACAGTCACAGCGACTTGCTCAGGAATTGAGAGTGGCAGCGAACACTGCAGAACAGTCACTTAGGTAATATTACATGCAAATTTGGATTAAAAACAATATTAATTTGTTTCATGCAGTCAGTATATGCTTAATATATATGGTTCTATGGACTCTTCTTTTATTTACCATGTTTAGTCGGCTTTGGCTCTCTGGAGCTGTTACGCCACGGATTTAATTTTAATTTTAATCTAATTTTTAGATTGTTGCACTAAGAGAAAGTTTTACAGACCTGGTGTAACCATGTATTTTATGTTTGTGTTTATACTATTTCAATAAATTGGCCAGCTGTTGGCAAGTAAGTTTATTTTAAAGATTCAAATGAATAGACTGGAACACGGACAAGCCGTACAAATGACAGTGACTGTTCCTCTGACATGGAGAAAATTTTTGGAATCAAAAAATTATTACAGTCAGAATGCATAGGTAAGTGAAGAGATGAGTTACAGAAAGGCACCAACATCTTTAGTTTGCAATGTAAGTGAATAATATAGTATATGTAACACATAATATTTCATGACTGTGGCAAACATGTTTTTGTCTAATGAAGTGAGTTTTGAGGTATAGTGTTTGAATTTCTCATGTACTGTTTTTATTTATTTATTTATTTTTTTGTTATACAGGCAACTCTTGACTGGTGTTGGCAACCTGCGTGTTATTGCATCAACACTGGAGAATTTGCATCGGATTCAGGACCGGACAGGTGATTTTGTAGCAGAGTTCGATGATGATGACAGCGGACCAGCACTGTGAAAGAAGTACTTTTCTAAACACTGCTCTTGAGTCTCATCTGGTTGTGCAGTATGGTATTGTTCAAGGTAGGTCATTTGTATATAAAGATCATATTTTGGTGATGTCCTTTTTTTAATGCCCATTTGAGTTCTTATAATAAATGGAAAGATGAGTGGAATAACATTCTTACATTATTGCAGCTGCTGGGGTAATAATACATCTCGCAGCATTTCCATTTCCAAAGTGTTCAACAGCTTTCTTCAGGATTTCCAAGATCAAATTTTTCAATATAAGTGTTATTTTGGCATCTGATTTTTTTTTGTCTGCAAGCAAAAAGTTTGCTTTTGTGGGTACTGCATGTTGTCTTATTGTCTACAGAAGATCCATTAATTTAGTATTTTTTGTAATGTAAATATTTGTTAGTAAGTCAGGCAATTTGTGCTAGTTTTAAATGGTTCTTAACCAATATGATAGCTATACAGCCACCCTTATTACTAGATTTTTGCTATTGGTATACATTAGCTGTTTATGTTTCTTACTGTCTGCCATTCTGACATTAAACATACATTTCTTGATTTCTGAAAATAAAGTAAGGTTCAGGCCCAGTAGCCCATAATGATTCACCTCTCCTGCAAGTTTTTTTGTTTGACGTTTTAGCTATTGAGGGAAAATTAGGAACTTTGTCTGTAGATCTTCAAAGGAAATAGCTGAGTTGTATTATCATCCCACATGCTAATTTTGTACCGAGTTACTGCTGCTATTTTCAGTCATATTGTAAAATTGTTCTAATATGTAATGGTAGTACTGGTATTGTGTTTTATCTCTTATTTAATGAATGACAAAAAGAAGTTTGAAAATGTTATATTCTGTAACAGTATAATTATATTTATTATTATTTAAGTGTGCATACAACTAGTTTTAAAGTTGTTGTAATTTATGCTGTATTTTGTTATGAAAGCTCAGAAACCCCTTCATTCAAACAACATTTTAAATAATGTTTGTAGTTGATATATTCTTAAGGGCTTTTCATACCATAGTAAATAAATTATCATTGAATTTGAAATGTGATTCAACAGGAAATAAATTTAAAGTCATATGATTGTATTTTCTCAGTACAGTTATGCTTTGTGATGTCTTAAAGATGGCAGTCTTCAAACTTGCTGCCATGAGAACCTGAAATCTCACTCTTTCAATTTGTCCCTTCCAAAACCTAGTTTTCTTGTTGTCCTTGTTGTAGAAGTAATGTTAATATCTTTAGTGTTTCTATTGAAAGGTGACTGTGCTCCTGTAATACTTTATACCACATTACAATAGTTTCATTTTCTTTTCTCTCTTAGTGGAATTTGTATTTGGAGATGAGGCAAGTATGTAATGAATATGCAACAGTAGTTTGCGGAAATTTTCCTTACAATAAAGTACTGTATCACAACACCATGGGATTGCTGATTGACAAGTTATATGAAAACTATGTCGGGTGAATAATTTTCTCAATACACACAATAATGTATTTAGGTCCTCAGTAATATGGACCTTGCTCACACATGCTAGTACTAACAAATGCACTGCAAGTGCAGTACTGGTAAAATCTGTCAAAGGGATTAAAGTATTGATGTAAAAGTTCATTTACACATTTCAGTATGTTTGTTCTTGAAACAAATTGAAGCTTTCACATGGCAATATTAAAATAATAGAAATAATGTATTTCAGGTTTCATCAAAATCTGTCAGCTGCCGGTCACAGTGGCCGCATGGTCTGAGGCATGGGCCTCGTGCCGCTTGGACACTGGGACCGTGGGTTCGAATCCCACTCAAGGCATGGATGTTTGTCTGCATCTTTCTGTGTTGTGCTGTCCTGTGTACAGGTAGAGGCCTTGTGACAGGCTGATCACTCATTCAAGGAGTCCTACCAAATGTCTAAATAGATCACGCAACCTCCAAAAAAGAGAGGAAAGAAAAGTAGACCCCGTTAAAGCGGGACATATGCTAAGAAGAAGAAGAAGATCAAAATCTGTCAGCTTAAAAAATGTACAATTGAAAGATCATATAGATCCCATGTAAAGAGGGCCTTAAAATTAACCAAAGTAATTCAAAATGAAAAAAGACTTGGAAAAATTTAACCTACATCTATCAAACTAAGTTTGATAAACAAACAGATTTACGATGCACCCATTGAAATTTAAATGAGTTTATGTACATATGACATGAATTATGTTCTGATCTTGCATTATGTTGAACAGAATGAGCACACTTTCCATTCTAGCATGATCTCTAAACTATTCAAAATTGTATTGCTTTAGATAATTTGGGATGTGGGATATAAACAATCTGCCACAAACTGCTGCCCACACAAAAATTACTAAGTGTATGATTTTGACATATAAAATTGTTTTATAAAGTGCTATATTTATTAACATTAACTTATTTATGTTTATATCAGAGGGTCATAAAAGAAATTATGAAAAACACAATGTTACCATATATTCATATTTCTATTTATTTATAACATGTAAGCCAGATATTTAAAGTGCCAAATAACAGCTGCCTCATTAAAGAGAGAAATACAAAGGAGTTTAACACATTAAGATTTTGGTGCATAATGTACTAATGCGACTCATTTGCCCATTTTCAAATCAGTGCTCTGTCATGCACAAATAAATTCATAATCATTTCCTGGCAGTGCCCAAGGGCAGACAGTCAGCAGCTTCAATCATATACATTAAGTGTTTCTGACTAGATTCACTTTCACAGATGTCTGTTTCATGAATTTCATTTCATCTATAATTTCCACAAATATCATAATAACTTGTCATTTGATTCCTGCTTTGACAATTCTGCAATAAGATCCTTGAATTCATATACATTTGTTTGGGTTTCCATGTGACTTGTTTCAGAATTTATTTTGGAAGTTGGCCATAATTTATTTATGCAACTGAATGTACTGGAGCATCCCGACAATGCCGTTTGAGTTTCTGTTGAAACGAACATAGAGTCTTCCATGCCAAATTGTGGCCATGCTGTTTGTGTTTGGGTATTCGCAAATTCAAGTTCAGAGTAAAAATTATCATCACAAGTTTGAGTACACATATTTATATAAAGAAGATGATCAAAAGAAGAAAATTCCTCAGTAGTCTGTGTTTCAATGTTGGAACAAAACGTGAAAGATGTATCTTCATCAGCACAGTCTGTAAACAGATGGTCACTAAAATCGAATTCTGTCTGAGTTTCTGTGCTGCAGGAACGATTTACATCAAACGAAATTTTACGACGTTGCATTAGGAAAGTGTCAATTTGTGAAGGTGAGAATGTGGCCTCATCAGCTAATGTTCCCAGATTAGTTTCTATGTTTGACCTACATAAAGAAGTAGCCAATTCAGGCTCAAATGAGGGAGTTACATTATTAACTTCTGTGCTAAAACTGCAATTTGAATTATCTTCAAAATATTTTTGTAAGTTACACATTGTTTGGGAACTTGAATGGATGCTACTTGAAGTAGGCTCACATGATTCCGATTCAAGAAATGACAAATTTAGATCAGTTTGCGTTACACTGTGGCTTAATATTTCTTCTTGTTCCAATAAAGCATTCATTGCTGTGGGACTTGTTTGTGTACCTGATGAATATTTCAAGCTAACCCACAGATCTGGCAGTCCCACATCAATCCCAAGTCTATATGAACTAGAATTGTCAGTCATATCAGTTGTTGATGAAAAGTCACTTAAGGAAGTAAAATTAGTGTCCGAGTGTGGATACTTCATAAGAAATTCATTTAAATGCTGATTTTGAAATTTTGTTTTAGTACCAACATGAGTCATAGTTTGTGTCTCCATACTTTTCTTTTTCTTCTTTGTTGCACCGTGCATTGTCTGTTTTGTAGTTGATCTTTGAGTCTCATGTGGAATCAGAATATCAGCATCTTTCATTGCCTTTTTGAGGATGTAATCACCTATAGTTTGAGTCTGTGCACTGATTTTTGGACGTTTGTTTCGTGACAAAATTCCTGTCTGAGTTTGAGCTGACATCCTGCGTTTAGTTGCCCTCTCACAGGATTTAAATGGACTGGGTGCCTTTTTTGTTCTTTTATTGACTACCATTTGCCCATCTGTTTGAACTCCTTTATCCACAGCTGTTTTTAAGCTTTTACCAGAGAGCTCACTGAGAGCAACAGCTGCTAGAAAGTGTACTGGCACAGCAACTGCTGTTGAAACAGACTGACGTTCTTTGCAGATGTTCACATTTGTAACTTTCTTTTCCTTTTCAAATGCTGTGCCAATAAGAGCTCTGAAATTAAATACATTTCATTTAGAATACAATAGTAATATAAATTGATGGTTTGAAAATTCAGAATATTGTTAGAACTTTGGTTGTTACCAAGTTAGTTAAATTCTTGTAGCCAAAGGAAAATTTAGATTTAGTACTTCACATATTTGTACACCAGAAAACCCAATGCTGTTAGGTGTGAAGATAAATTTCAGTGTATTCATAACCATCCCACTAGATATAGGTGAGTGACCAGCTTCACCAGTGCTCTGGCCACTTTACCCCTAGGGAAAGAGCCTCCATACCTATAGGATAGGAGAATGGGTGGGCCTGTGGCTGGTCTGAGTGCTGTCAAATTGAACAATATCTACTGCTGCTGGAAATCAAGAGCGGGAGGCTTTTTAAAATGCCTAACTTGTCCTATATGCAATGTACTGAGATGATCAGTAAATGGAATACCTCGAAAACATATTAAATTTATATGTGTATGTGGTTTCTTATATGCTTTTATATTTTTGGTAAGATTTAATGTTAATATCAATTCTGTTGAATTTATAACTTGCTTATTTCTGAGACTGTGAATATTTAATTTGTCAAGGACTCTGCCACATGGAGTTATAATTAGTATATAGATAAAGATTATGATATTGCTGATTAACACATACTTTCCATATAATTTGAACTTTTCATCAAAAGTATGTGAAAACCTCTTTGCATGAGTTAGCAGTGCCTCATATGAATCATAAGTGTGGTTACAGGAGCAACTGAATTTAATCCCACAAATTCTTGAGTGATGGTTCTTTGCTGCTTCTGTTGAGAAACCTTTCAGACACTTTTCACACTGAAAAGCCTTTTCTGCATGGACTTTCAAGTAATGCTGAAAGTAAATAGAAACCATTAATAATTATAGTTTTTTGTGTTCATATATATATATATATATATATATAAACAGAAAAAGAAGTATATACTAAAATTGAGAAATTTTTCACTTAACAGGAATTCCTTGGAAGAACTTTCTGTGATAGTAATCTATTTCTGTGCATCATTTTAGTTGGTATAGATTCCCACTATCTAAACGTTATCAGATGAAACTTCCAAATTTCATATCATCCCATGTTTGTAATTTTTAAGATAGAGAAAAACTTTATGCTGTATCTATTACCCCATAATTTTGAACAAAGTTGTGTAAAGATTTTTAATTGTCATGTTTTAGATACTAGAAAGGGAGGTTTGTGTGTGTGAGTAAAATTTTACATTTTTCACAAACCTTTTACAATAGAA
Source organism: Zootermopsis nevadensis (assembly GCF_977971745.1). Taxonomy (NCBI): domain Eukaryota; kingdom Metazoa; phylum Arthropoda; class Insecta; order Blattodea; family Termopsidae; genus Zootermopsis; species Zootermopsis nevadensis. The sequence continues at coordinate 24,220,691 of NW_028259154.1, read as the reverse complement.
AATTCTAAATTAAATGATGGTAGTGTCATTGGTACCTCAGTTCATTTGACCACTGTTCAACACACAAAAATAGGCTGTCTCTTACAAAACTAGAAAGGAATGCTAACAAATAATTTCTATAACTTTACCATTATGATTACATTATTGAAATAGTGGAGGTAAAATTTTTCACCTGTTTCAAATATTTCAAACGCTTGAAAAATTGGCCTAAACTTAAGTTATATGGACATCCTTCGACAGGGCAATGATAGTGGCAATTTACACCCTCGTCTTTCTTTAAAATTTCTTTCTTTTTATGGTGCTTCAATAAATGCATATCTAAATTAGCAGTATTTTTAAATACGCTCTTGCATCCTTCCTCAGGGCAATGGATGTTCGTCTTTATTGCACACAGCTCTGATGGTGGTGGACATACTTTAATTACGCTCATTCTGAAACAAATATACAAATACTCGCATTATAAAGTGATTTCATAAGTGCCCTCATAACCTACAACTGGCTACAGAGATACTTCTGAGTTAAAATACAACTGCATACTTTTCATGGGTACAATAACACAATATTCGTAAATTGGGAGACAGCCTTCCGCAAATTAGACAACTGCTACTCAATTCGTATATATATTTCAGAATATTACACTACACAACTAACATATAGCCGCCATTTTTACATCTAAATATTACCAACGTACCATACTCAATAATCGATCATGTAACAACAGTGGTACCAATCTAACCAACTATGTGGCTTAGGGAGTCCGAAGGTTATCACCGAATTAATACCAGTGTCCGCCATTCGTGCTAGAACACAATTATTATGACATAATTCTGCGTGTCAAAGTTTTGTAATTCCTTTCTGTGATAAACTTACATTTTTCACAACAGATAAACGTTTTCAGCATTGCCAACTGTCTGACCCAAGCCATTCCGCATTCTTTTGGATTTTTTTGGTAGCTTCTATGCGTGACAATACTATAATAGTATAATTTCCCAAAGGAGCGCTTACATGCCACATTTGTATGACGTCCTGTTAAGGAAAGGCAGTGGGTAAGCTCTGAACTGTGAATTCTAAACAAAATGAAGAAAAACTGAAATGGATACAGGTATCTACCAAATAACTTTCTTTCAATTTTCTGTACTCATTGGCTTTGATGTTCAAAGTACTAGAGAGAAGTTCATCAAAATTCACTTTGGTGATACAACGTGGACACGTATGACCTATCTATTATACATTCATTATATGCACTGTGTGCAAAGACCATATAAGGTGGGCGTAGTAAAAGTCTCAAACGCCAGACTTTTGCATAAATTTGTGCAATGAACATGCCATTACGAAAATTCAATAATACAAGGTCTAAGTTATGAACTCTGAATAATTCGAAGCTTATCACGATTTCAAGTTCTCTGAGATTGAAGTTTCAGATTTCACTTCACTTAGATAAATGTATCACATCGATCTACGTAAGTTACATATCTTATTCTTTTGATGCATGTCAGTCATAATATTGATTTCTACATCAGAATAGAGATATCATTTGCTTTTGTGTCATTAAAGTCATGTTAAGCATCATTGATATCCAAAGAGTCAGGAACTGTGATAAAGTGCTGGGAAGATATCTGTCTTCTTCTCGAATGTTGTACTGTAGTCTGGTAGATACTGACAGAAGTTTCAGAGGAGCTTGCTGACGTCATCATCGTGGTGTCATCACTCTGATGACGGAGGAATTTTGAACAGTTATGTGATATATTTAATAAAGTGTAGCAATAAAATCATCTGATTTATATTCACTGTGTGCGTTTTGAAATCGACATAGCTCCTCAAACGTTTGAAAACGGGATCAATGTTGTTTTTATATTTTTACGCGAAATAACCTCCAGAATCACTCCCTGATGGATGGCAGACCGGATGTGAAACACTCCCTATAATCCCGCAGGAAAGAACTATTAAGAATAATTTTCGGAAGTTTCCTTGGGCCTATCAGTTTTGGTTTCAATAAATTATGTGTATGGTGTAATTGTTTTCAATGCTGTCAAATGCCATTGAGACAGACACACTGCGTCAAGCTAGACCAATCCTCCATTCACCTTGTATTCCACTAAACAACTGAGCGGAGTTAGTTTAAGTACAGAACAAGTCGCACGTTCATTTAAGCCTTACATATTTTAAGAAATAGATCAAAAGACTTCCCCTTGCCTCACAAAAATCGAAACGTGACTTAAACTAAGCCACAAAGCTCTCGGTTCTGCTTGATGTGTTTGCCTGTCTCTTCTGTAAATGGCAATACGATAATCGTGAGGGTCGTTCTTGGAACGAAAATTACGTCATCTTACCCGATCTTATACATGCGTTTTGCTTCTTTAACGACGCTGTATAAACTGGCGGAGAACAATATCGAAGCGAGCTTTAAAAACTAGGGTGTGGATGAGAATCATCTGGCTCAGATTATGGTCCAGTATTTGGATTTTGTGGATACGGTACTGAACATTCTGGCTTTATAAAAGACGGGGAATTTCTTGACTGGCTGAGGGACCGCCAAATTATGAAGAGGGGCCCTGCTTTAGGGAGTCGGTCTAAAATGCGTGATTTACATGGAACAGATTATTATTACAAAATTTCCGATGGAAAGTAGTCGTGGTGTGATTGAAAGAACTAGGATTGTATTTACCTGGCAGTACATGCAACGTCAGCTGTTACCCTTCTGAGTTAGCGACGCCATGTGGATTTGTGGGTCGATACCAACTTTTCGAAGAAATACACTGCCCCATTTTCAGGGTTGAGGACGGAGGCGTTTAATAATGCTGTATTTTATCGACTGAACGTATGTTCTCCACTGAATTTGGCAGACGTTCTGCGTCGACTTCGATTTCACTCACCTTATCCGTTTACACTTGTGCACAGGTGTCTCACAGAACTGAACTAAATCATGTCCACACCTTCGTTTTACAACGTGGCTGATCAGATGTTTTGTTTCGTTCTGTAATTTCCCGGAATTGGGGAACGAACTCTAGAAAAATGTGTTGTCTGAAGCGTCTGTTTGTTGGTATTGGTTTCTAAGGTAAGATCCAGTATTTAACCGGTCCAGTGGCGTCTGATTTTATTGAAGAGCCGTTAATGCAATGTATCCTGTTCTGTCCATTTGTTTTGACGGCCATGATGTGTGAAACGGACGTCGTAGAAGCCGGCCAAGAAGGGCATACTGAAGTCAGAACGACGTGGCATGTAGTGTGCCTGGAATACAGGTCTACCACTTTCCGCGTGGAGTAGCCGTTCATCTGGTAAAGAGTTAGTTTACATGTGCCTCTGGCAACCAGAGAAATTCACTGACGCAGGCGACAGTCTAGAAACAGGCCATAGAATAAAATTCTATAAGACGAATACACAAGCAGAATCATAGGATGCATGGACCGCTCAGTTGAAGCCAACGAGATCTGACAACGCAACAGAAATTTCGCTAAACCGCGTTAATTCTGGTTTTATTCCCGGTTATCGACGTGCACTTAGGTTCCACAGAAGAACGTGAAACTGCAGCATTTAGACAAGATAAAGATCGAAAGATTTATCTTGCTTCTGTAAACGGAACATGTCCAGGACAGAAGATTGGACTAATCTGGACAATGCCAGACAGTTCTTTCTAGGAGCACCAACTGTAATTGTGCTTGATGGTGATATGACGGGTTTACACTTTACTCCGTCCGCCATCCATCGTATTGTACATATATTATTATTATTTAGTGTTTTGTCTGACGACAGGTCCATATGAACAGGATCCTTCCATCCTTTTCTCGGACTGAGACCTGTTCATATACGTTCTTGGCAGATGATCCAGAAGTGGTTTGCCATTGCCTTCTTCTGTGTGTGAATGGAGTAATTGTTGGGATGGCACGGAGAAACCGGGGAAGCCTCCGGAGGAAAACTCCGTGTTGCCTAGACCACGGCCTTGCCCAACACAAGTTATAAATTAACCAATAATGACCAAAAAACCAATAAACCAACCAATAATGAATACCAGTCACTTCATTCCCTTATGATGGACATAGAGATGGTCTCCGAAACGTTGTACTTCCGTTATGTTCTGATGTAGATTGTCACCCAAGCGGATTTTGCCACCTCCAGTCACCTCGAAGGTTTTATGCTTTACATAAAATCTTACAAGCCCAGTTCTCAGTACCCACATGAAACACACTTACTGTGTATACACACGTCAGAGAGTAGTTTCTAACTGTAATTTGGCTGTGTTTACCAAGTAAACATCTTGCTGAAAAGCCTCCGACTTCTCTTATCTCTGTTAGGGTTCATTTGTAGACCATTAATTGCCAACCAATGTAAATTTGATGATTGGAGTTCTACGGAATGAACGAGAGCTGAACTGGGAGGAAGTGACCTTTATAGATAAGGCTTAGTGAAATTTGTTACTGTGGTTTTTATTTAGGCGTTTGTAAGCCTTTGTATTTGTGCTGTGAATAGTGTTTAGTAAGCATGTATTTGCTCAATGTTCGCGTCTGACTCGTTCCCGTGTCGCAGGTGCACTTAAACTTAGATTTTGTTTTTTTTAAAGCTTCAGTCATCGTTGGAATGGAAGCTGATGATGTCAGAATATGAACCGATATAAATTGAAACGTTATAACCACAAAAATGGACAGCACTGGAGAAATAATGCATGGGATTTCTTTGGATTTAATCCTGTGGTGAGTTCTTTTTATAACTGTCAGTAACTTTCATAATGGATTTAATAGTTGGACATCGTTTCTCTTTATTTGTTGATTCGAATGTTTCATCTCGAAGTTTACTCATCGAAAAAAACAGCTAACTGTATTGTAATTATTATTCCGTTATTGTTTTGCGATTTAAACCAAAATTTAAATTGATCGATAACTTACCTTAAAACACTTTAGTATCAAATTTCGTGAAAATCTGCTCAGCCGTTCGCGAGTTCTTACATGCGTACAGACGGATGAAAGGACGAAAGTATTGTAATGTGGACTTCGCGAGAAGTTGGGTTGAAGTAAAACTTCACACATTCAGGACTTTGATGATAAATTAAAGGGAATGATTAGACCCACGCTAGGTTTAGCCTCTTGTTATTTAGGGCTCTTGAAAGAGGCCTACATCCCACTGGGTAAGAGGCTAAGAGGACCCCGGAAGTAGTGACGAAGAGAGATTCAACCTGTACCAGGAAATGAACTGTTGTGAGCTTTCCCGGGTCTTATATTAAACAGATACTGAATTGACATAGTTTCGTGATTTAAGGAAACCTGAAACAGATACAGCAGGAGGTTAAACACATTATACAAATTAAACTTCCGCAGGAAGATGTTTATTACAGTTGGTCCAGAACATCCAATAATCTTTGCTCACATATCCGCCAATAACAAAAGTACACAGACAATCTTACTAAAGTAAAGAGTGGTCGTTGGCTCTGGAAGCAAAGTTGGTTTTCAGAGATATAATTTAAAGTGCAATGACCTGCAGTAAACTGAAAAAAAAGGCTTCTGATGTCATGAGACGACATTACTCAGACGTAAGTGAAAGGTCACTGCAAGGTCTAGGGCCCATAGGGTCTGATTGATTATTTTTTAACACATATCATCGCATGAGATAATGTGATGTAGAGAGATGATTAAGTAAGAATTTAAACGTATATAAACAGATGTTTATCACGCTATCAGCATCACAACTAGGATTCTGGATATGAAATTTATGATGCGTTTTGACTCGTGTGGTGCTGGTGTTTATATCAAACGGTATCGATAATGTTGGAGTAGACCAGCATCAGTGACGGAAAATGCTTCCCGAAAGAAAGTTTTCCTGAGAAGCTGATAGTAGGTCAGCTGGTCAGTAAATCCCGGACGTCTTATACGACCCGAGGATTCAATGACATATTCACAACAGCTCACCATTCCACACAGAGTCACTTCTTAATTAAAAGGATCCATTTTAATATTGTCCCCATATCTGCGCTTAGGTCTACTAAGTGACTTTTTTCCTACATATTTTTCTATTGCAATTCTGTATTCATTTCTCATACCCCTCATGCGTTCTACACGTCTTACCCATTTTATCCTCCTTGATTTGATAATATTCGGCGAAGAGTAAAAATTGTGAAACTTTCTTCATCCTCCTTTTACGTCTCAACTATGCGGTGTAAATTACAGAATATATTTTACGTTTACCGAGGAAGTAGAAATGTTTGGTCGAAATTGCCATGGGTTTTCTTCTCAGGTGTCATATTTTTGTATATTATTTTGGGCGATGTTTATAAAATTAGCGCAAATACGAAAGCAGCTTTTCCAAAAGTTTTATCTCGGAAACTACACTACGGATTTCGGTGTGAGAGGTCTACGGCGAAAGATGTTGTACGACCGATTAATTACCATATTTACGAGCAATGTTTTATTTGAAGATGAGATCGTTCTTCGTTAATTCTTTTCAAAAACGACTCATTGTACAAAACGGCGAAAAATTGTTTAAAAAAATAACATATAGATTTAATGAATATCTTTAACTTTTAAAAACCAGTTAACAACGTAGTAATTCTTTATCCAAATGTGAGTCTGTACGTACATGTACGTGAAGAATGCGAAGGCCAGTCAGACGAATTGGAAAAGTTGTGTGTTGTATTACATCTGCGAGATTTAGTAAGGTGTTGCAACTTAATGGTCTGGAAAAAAAAATGAACCTGGGGAGTTTAGCAAGAACGTTTTCTGTCATATTTGTTAAAACTTCTTAAAAATTCTCTTCATGCCCCTTTGCGTACATTTCATTTTTTTCTTTTTCCAATTACCAGAGACACGTGAAGTCCTTTCTTCCTTAGACTGTGCTTCTGGACCCGTTATACGACTCCTTACTTAACTTCCGCGAACAGAAAACCAGTCAGTCTCCTGGGGGCTAGTTCATGATAGAATCCAGTGGCGGTGACAAACTTTCTAGTCTTATAAAGCCGGAGAATAATGGACCAACGGGTTCCATACATGTCGGGGGATCTTGTGAGTAGCTTAAGTATGATCAATTGATTTAGTTTAGTGTTTTTTTTAGCAGATTACGACTTAAGCGCGATCAGTATTTAGCCTTAATTATGGAGAAAAGAAGTCCAGTCCTGTATCTTTCTGATGAATCTTTGTAGGCCACCGTCCGCCCTGATAATGGAGGCAGCTAGGACCTCTGAAACGTTGGCAAACTTCTGCTATACTGAACCCCGTGTTAAAGAAATTATCGCGTACTGGTTAAAGTCTCGCCACTTAATAATCCTTGCTCCTGCAAAATTAATAACCACCCTCTTGTTCGAATCCCAGAATAACCTGAAATTTTTTTATATGCAGTTCTGTGATATGATTTAAAACGGGAGGGGGGGGGGGGGAGGAGTAATTTAAATGACAATAGTTGCCATCAGCCCGGAACCAGCGCACATGCGCAATTCCCAATTTGGAATCCGGATCTGCGTTCTATTGAAACGGAAGGCACAAATATCGACATGTCTGCCAGTTTCAATAAGGTCGTCCCTGTGCTTCAGTACCACGTCATTAATGCAAGAACTTGACGTGGAGATAAAGTTCCATGCATTCTTAACTTCGACAGTAGTATGTGAATGGTCAGATTCACACTCCGGCCGCTTTATCCCTCGTGAAATAATTCCCCTTTGCTTATTAGGTATCAGGCTGAGTGTCATTTCACTGACTGAGCTGTCTCGGTTAATTTACTATTATTATTGTTGTTGTTGTCACTATTACTGGTTTGCCTTGTAATTAATTCGTAGACAGTGAATATTTTGTTAAATCTGCTGGTCTCCCTGGTTAAGAGATCGGCTTCTGCTATCACAAGACAATACAGGAACGGCTGTAATACTGTCTGGATTAGAGCACGTGACCTCAGCGTTCCCTCGGCTTAGACAGTCAGATATTATGTCTTTAACTTACTAAGACTGATTTTGAATGTGTAATTATCTTGCCTCGATTCGTATTTACTAAATTCCGGACTTTTTTTCGTGTTAATGAACGTACAACGTGCTAATGAAACTACTACTCGTACGGTATCGCTGTTGCCAAGCCAACGTGGTGAAAAACAAGACAATACGAGACTCCGACATCGATTATTGAAGCAAGTTTGCCTTACGTTGTTAGTGTGCTGGGTAATGTTATTAATTTTTCAATCGACTATGGGAAATGTGGACATGTTTGCATAGCACTTATTTAAACGCGATAGCTTTAAAACTTCATAAGAAGAGAAATGTTGACGTCACTGGTATTTATTTTCTTTACAGCTTGCTAGAAATACCGTCGTTCAACTTCATAATGCATGCGAGGTTATCGATTGTTGAAACTCCCGTGTAGAGTTAGAGACAGTCGATACTCGATATTATACATCTGATTCTGTGTTTTTCCTGCAGGTTTCTGTTATTATCAGAGGAGGTACAATGGCTTTAACATTATACTTTTTTAATTTTAAAACGGCGAAATAACTTATAATTAATTTAATTAACTACGGGTTCTTAAATAACTTCATGGAGCACAGATAGTCAATAAATTTATCGATTCAATAGAACTCGGAGGATAATTTAATTGTTCATAAGTGCCAGTCGAATTCGGTCTACGTCCAATCCAGTTTGACTTCACATTTCCTTATAAGCCTACGTTTTTCAATCGGTCTCTTTTCTCTAGATTTTCTAATTAAAACTGTGCATGTATTTCATATTTCTTACTACGTGTTGAAACGTCCCTGTGAAATATTACATTTGTAGACGTAATAACTAATGACACGTCACAAGAAAACTTTGCCTGTCGGTGGGGTATGTCTCAGTACAAGAAGATCCTCCGATCAACTGTGGTGTTGGCACAAGTGCGATCAGATTATTCTTAGCAAACGAAAGTTCACATTATCAGGGATATTTCAGATCGTGGTTAGTATTCAATCATCCAGCCTCCTGCAATACGAGCTCTTCCTACTTAGTACTTCAGTTTGAGTCGCATTAGTACCGATATTCGACCTCTGATCAAGGCCACGCCACTTAGCGTCGAACGTCATGGTTCATACTTAAGGTCCTTCGCTCTGACATTCATCAACCAGTCTTGGATTCTAGCATTTTTCACCTCTCCCTCCAGTCGAATGGTTTCGAACCTGTCTTAAAATATGTCACGACCACTTCCTTTCTTATCCTTTAAAATTGTTTTACCATATGGCAATATATTGACCACAGTTCAGAAGTGTCGTTACATAACGAAACATTTTTTCTTTTCGGAAAATAAAACTGAAGGAAATACGGCACTTAATAGACCTAGTAGTAGATGGAGGGTAATATCACAACAGATATTAAACAAACATGATGAAGGTATGTGATGGATTCGATCAGCTGAGGGTGGATTCAATGGTGGGCTTTTGTAAACACATTTTTTGGGTTTTATTAAAATGCGGACAAATTTCTTGACTGTCTCAGCGATTGTCAGCTCCTCAAGAATGTTTGTTCGAAATTACTGTTCAGGTACTCCCTTGGAGAGACTGAAACACGCATAATCTAATCATAATGACTCCGTTGTCGTGTGTTGGGACTGGTTTCTCGCAATTACTCGTAGAACATGTAACCCGTGAACTGCCAAGGACACTCAGCATACTTCAACGTGCCGGAAATTACAATTTGATTGTGATTTTGCCATATGTTTCTAAAAACATGCGAGTGTTGTTGAGTGATAAGTTTTATGCTGTTAATGATAATATTTGACGTCCTTAACCTCATTAATATACACGTTTAACAAATGAGAATAGCACATTGTTGTTTGGACCGGCTGTTCCATTTCTCAAACTATTTAATGGTTTTCGATAAAATTTTGCGTTGGAAATATACATTAAGATTGTCAGGTGAATGTAATTATGATTCATATCAGTCACTTATAAATTTTGTTTTAAGTCTGACTGTAGTCCCTTACAGGTTTATTTTAAAACTGAAATCGGAAATTCGGGCTGCATAGATTTATTTTTTTAAAAATTTAGTTTATTTTGAGGAAAGTTTTGTGTTATACCTCAACTCTCGCGATTTGTAATTTATAACCACAGATCTTTGGCATTGTACAAAACCAGATGAAGTAGGTATGTGCTTGGAGGGACTGGGAAAGATCACGATAATCCACTGAACAGCCTTTCGTCAGACCTCCCGAATACAAAGCAGCAGGAGTGTTAATCATTCGACCGCGATGTTCTGTGCCAGCGAGTAAGTCCTGATTATTGATAATAATGCCATATGAAGACAGTGCTAATAGTTTCAAGAGGACTTACGAGCTTTGTGCGATATGATGGAAATGTTTGTGGTACTTTCTGTTCGAAGTCACGTTTTTAAGTTTAACGACATCTTTATCAGCGTCCATAATTCCACAAAAGAAGCACGTTTATTGACAGCTGCATTCCTTTCCCACTTCTGTACATCTTTATGTCTATTATAAACTAATGGTCAATAGTACTTTCCCCTTAGTTAGGCAACTTGTAAGACACTTGTTCCTACCAAGGCTTTTATTGCTGGGGTCTTTGTGTCCTTTTCCTCGGTTGTGACGCAAATGTCAGGGCGCGACTGGAAAAGGGGGCACGGTCCCTTTACTCCCAATCACGGAGGATTCCTCTCCTAAGCCGCAGAGGCCTCCTGGGATGAAATTAGTAGCCAACAACAAAATTCGATAATGCTTTACCGCTTATTGGCATAAACTTGAAGTGTCTGTCTAGTTTTCTGCTGTTCACTGAAATTTAAACATGAAGATAACATCTAATTGACAGCAGAGATAAATTTACACTTCTGACAGCTTGATTATCTCGATTATTAGAGAGAATATTTCCTCATAGATTACTGGATCGAGAGATTACAGAAAATAATACTCCTCAGCGCTGTAATATTTCAATTTGTGGTCAGTTTTCTCATAAAGATTAATCTGAGCCTTCTCTTTAAAGCACTACATGAACTGCCTGCTTCACCTTCATGACAAAACATTTGTTGATTGCTAAATCCAACAACAAAGAGTTTGTATTTTTTGTCAATTGCAGTTCGAAAGTACAGCGTCAGACAGGAACCCTGTAAGATTTCTTTTGTTCAAAAAAACAATTATAAGTATTGTCGTTCAGTAAAAATCTGTCACGTGATCGACGTATTTAGTCCGTGTTTCACCTGTGTCCTTGGTGCTGACAGTCCGCAATAATCAGCGACTTTCTCGCAAGTTTCTCGGGGTACTTGATTAATATTTTATCTTCTTGTCATCAAAATCAGATGATCTTCGAGGAGGTGGGAAGACATTTCAATCTCCGAGCTCCACAATTGTGCAGAGTACAGATATCTTCTCGAAATTGGTAGTTTAAATTCTGATTTGCTTTTAAAGACTTCTGTCAGCTGGTGGTACCAAATAATATTGTAACATAGGCCTGTATGATTTGTATGAGAGAGAGGCACTTAGTTCGAATTAGCTATTGTGCCTGATGGTCTTCATGGTTTTCCTCAGTTCTTCCGGATCAGCCCGCCCGACCTTTTGTAGGATCGCGAGTCACAGATATTGATCCTTTAATAACATGGGTTCAGATTTATGAGGTCTATGAAATTACAGAAGGAAGACAGGGTTCGATTCCAGGCAGGGATGACTTTTCTGTTACCAACCAAGTCCAGGCCAGCTGGGGATAAAGCGGCTAGAACGTGAAGCTGACTACTCTCCTCCATCTAAAACTAATGCTGTCGGATGTATTAATGTTGTAATGCTTTATTAAATACATTTAACGTTCCTGTAGTTTACCTTATAATTATGAAAGAATTTCTACCACGGGCAACATTTATTTCTTTGGGTGGACGTGCTCTGTTCGAATCCGGTTCCAGCCACATCTCATTTTCTGGAGATTAGTTAGCCTATATTTTCAATATGTTATAAAAACATGGGAAGAATTGTTACTGGTACTGTGAAACTGTCCGCTAAAATTCTCGACAAATGACTGTAAATTGCTGAATATTTGAAGTTCGAAGTACGGTCGAGAATTGGTCCTAGAATAATTCTATGTTTGATTGCATTACTTCAAGTATATAATGCCCTGCTGGGAAAAGATCCCTAGGCCGACCTCAGAAGAGATGGACAGGAAATACAAGACCGTTACAGGCCTCGCGACCTAATACGGGAAAGGATGATGATGACTTCAAGTATGTCGGAAGGGAGCAGACCTTCAAACCAACTTCTAGATAAACCTTTGATTTTGAGGCTGTATGATCGAAGTTTGAAATAGTCAGTCTGGGTTTAAGGTCGGAAACCATTAATCTTGACTGAGTCTTTTAAAATAATTTAAGCTCTTTGCACCTACACACACTCATATGTTAAGAGAATAGACGTTTGAAGAAAGATATGTCAGATATTAGAAGTGACAGATTCCTGTCGTAGTATTTATGTAAACTCTTTGATCCGTCACGCCTTTCATGTGACGTGATATAGATATGGATATGGCTGAAAATAAGAGTTTCATTGTCACACATTGTTTTAGCTGAAACCTTAAAGATAGCCTTGGTATAAAGTTGAATATAATATTAAACTGGATCTTTGGATACATCAGCAATGAACTTTCTGGTTCCAGAAGATGTAAGTAATTTCTCGACCAGCTGAATAGTGACAAGCCTTTCACAATAAATATTCCCCGTTGAGTTTGTTATCATTGTGACTGGTTCTTAGATAATTAGCAACACTCTTTTAACTCCAGGTCACGTTAAACTAGTTTCTTGTAGTCGTGGCATGCACATTTTCAAGTTGCAGGATAGAGGAGGTGGCCTCTGTAAAGAGAGGACAGATTCGAACATGCCGAACAAGCTTTCGAAAACAGCCGATAGGGGTTTGTCTTGCAGCTTGAGATTGGGTATGGCCACTCACTGTTATAATTTGTGCCGTAAAAGGAAAATAGTATAGAGAAAATTACACAGTGAAGGGGTTCTCAATTTGTACTCTTCACCAAACATTACTAGGGTAATTACGTAAATTAAGGAGGTTGTGCTGGGCAGGACATTTGACACTTGTGAGGAAAATGACTGATGAATATGGAATTTTGATTGGTACATCTGAAGGGAAAAGATGGGATTCAGGCTGGGAAATCTAGGTGTAGAATGGAAGATAACATTGTAAAGAATCTTACAGAAGAGGGTATGGATTGTAGACCTTTGAGCTGACTCAAGACAGGTACAAATTATGAGCTTTGTATTGTTTTTAACCGTACATGCATTGTAAATTGTACAAAGGAGTTAAATTTTGCCTGGTGTATCTCGGGATCTACGTTAATTTTTAAGATACATAACATATTTTGGACCACATCAGCCAATCAGATCTGTCATTTAGAGTTGAAAATTTAACTTACTTTATAGATATTCAGTTGTCTGAAACTTCTTAAACTAAATGGTTAGTATTTAATTAGGTAATACCAGAAGTATATATCATCATACATATCCGGAATAACACGAGAAATATTTTTACATGACAGTTTAGAAGGGAAATATAACTTTCTAAGTTTATGGTGATGGTATGTTTTGTATCTAATGAGCATTCTGAATGACTGATAATATTTACACAACTTGTTTTGTGTCACTAATTAGTGATGGAAATGAAATATCATAAAGAAATTTATTCAATATAGGCGCCACTGTGGATGCAGTATAGTTTCCGTTCAGTACCTGCTCTCCGGGTTTTAAAACAACCCGATGTGCAAAGATGTTGTAAAGACTGCGTATTGAAGATATAATTATTATTTCTAGTTATCTTTAAGGGTTGGTTACATGTTTATGTACGCCTGCATACATTTGAATATAAAGTGATTTATTTCAGTTACTATGTAATTAGTTCAGTTTCATTTTAAAAACAAAGCACTTAAACAATAGATTGTGGGTCCTCTGAACTCCATAGAACTTTAATGGAGTGGAGTATCTTCGTTTTAAAGAACCTTGAAATTTAATCATTTCTCATGGGATATCGCGGATGTGTGCAGTTGGAAATTGTCTTGCCATGTAAATAGAAAATAGACGCGGTTGTGGTAACATCCTGCCACTGAAAATGAAACATTCTAACAATGCGAAGTATGAGAAATTACCACAGCTACACACCGACAAGGAATTTAATGGAGAAACAATAGGAAGCCCGGAGAGTGGAACCGAAAGGGAGGTGAGTTCTGTCAGAAGTAGGACTGTTGATATTGATTTGTGGCTCACAGTGGGTTCTACGGTACATTCCTGTACTGTATAAACTAGTATATGCAGTTTCAATTCTACAAATCTTTAGATATAAAATATTCAAATAACTGTGTAGTCAACACAATTGCTAGACAGTTTCCAAAAGTATTATAAGTGGAATTACTGAAGAAATATTTTATCTAGGCCTTCTGAGAGCTTGTTGAAATGCCACATTATTACATCAAATACACATTTAGGTTTGTTTTCCATTTGTTAAAACATTCACTCATGAATTAAATATACAATGACAATAAGAGACATTGCACATTAATAAAGTTATATAGATAGTAATAATAGCAAGTTTGTTTAGGTGGGCCAATTGGAAATGTGGCTCACAACTAGTGATGCAAGCACTTTGGGTGCAGAAGAGGTAGCAGCCCGTCTCCGTACTGATGTCCGGATAGGGCTTCGTTGGAGGGAAGCAGAACTGCGGAGGCAGTTGGCTGGATTTAATGAGCTTACAGTCAAAGAAGAAGAACCAACATGGAAAAAATATATAGAACAAGTAAGTGTTAGATATGTGGATCTGAATTTTTGCTTTGTTGCATTGTAACCATGAACTTAATTTAGAATTTAGTCTGCATTTTAAGATCTGAACAATTTTGGTAGTTTTTAAATTGTAGGACATTCCATGTTCATACGAAACAAAGCAAAATGGTTCTTGGTTTGTATGCTAAGGGTTCGTACTTAGCTCAATCAAAAGACTATGTATCAGTTGTGTAGCAGTCTGTGGAAGTGATTTTAGATCGATAAAATAAGGCGGGAAGGTTACTCTTACAATCAGAGCGCTTCATAAGTCATGCCTAACATTTAAAATAATGTGTTAAAAACTGAATCCCAGTTGTTAAATTGAGAGCAAGTGACAAGCAATATGTTTTGTTTTAATGTGTGTTCATTGGCATGCTATCCAAAGTTGGTGTGGCAAAACTTTGTTATGGAACCAAGTGCTGATTTATTTGTAAGTTTCATTGCTCAGAAATTGTTATGACTTTAGTAGAGTGGTATGATTTCTCAATCCTTGAGTCTGAAATAATGATTTGAGGAACATCGTCTTTCTGTGCATTCCTTTGTCACCTAGAGAATGTATTAGTATTTCTTTATCTTTGGTTTTGTTAAGCATTTATACCATAGACTGCTTCTAGTTAAGTACAGTATTTACTTAATAAATCAAGGGCACTTTACATGAAGAATGGAGTATAAGATTACTTTTTCTTGAAAAGCATTTCTATTGAACATGGTTTCACTCAATCCATACATCTTCCAAGACTGATCCTGTGACTTAGCTCAAGCAAAAAATTTGAAAACAATTAAGTATATTAATCACAATGGTATACAATCTTTTGCACATTTATTTAAGGTCATGGGGACAGTATATAATGTTGCATGGTGAAAAGACTTGTAAATACCTGTAAAAGATGGATTAGTGGTTATTTGGTCCAGTGCATTATTTTTTGTTGTTTTTTATTTCAGTTCAAAAATCCCCTAATCATGCTGCTTTTAGCCTCAGCACTAGTGAGTGTGGGCATGAAACAGTTTGACGATGCAGTCAGCATAACTGTGGTAAGTTGGTTTTGCAGCCATGGTGAAGTTCTGATTGTTATGTCTTTTAATTTCTGATGTAATAGCACACAGTATGCCTTTAAAACTTGGACCAACTCTTGTCAGTTTCTGTCGCGCACCGTAATTAACACTGGTTTTATTGTTAGAACCAATCACCATAGATTTGACTTTCAAAAATCTTGTATGTGAAAAGTATATAACATGAACATTACAAATATGATTGAATGATGTGACAGTAATTTTATCATGTTTCTTTATTTAACTCTTTTATGAAATAATGTTTCTTGCATTGGGTCATTTATTAAAGAAGGACTTTTACTTTGTAATTGTGTTCCCTGGTACGACTAATTTTCTGTGTGTGGAAATTCTACATGTGCCCCCACCATCTGTTATGAAGATTAATCGTTGAATATCACCTAACTTAGTATCATTTGTTATGGCTTATTCTGAATGCATAATTTTAAGTACCATTGCTGCTATCACTTTTGAGGCAAATTAAATTCTCTCTCTCTCTGCATACATGTTTTAAGACTGTACTGACCCTGTATGTGACGTAGTCTGTTCTTTGGAAAGAAATCTTGTCCGCTGTAACTTCTGGTTGCTGCAGAGATAATGCTGTGTAATTTATGTAATCAAGCTGAGGTTTTTCTTTCCAGGCCATTATTATAGTTGTCACTGTGGCCTTTGTTCAGGAATACAGATCAGAAAAGTCATTAGAAGAACTTACGAAGCTTGTCCCACCAAGTTGTCATTGGTAAGTATATTTTGTAAATTCTGTATGATATGAGTCTGTTATTACGAGTATTCCAATTAATAAATGTGTCTTTTGAATTGTGAATTATCATTTCACAGCTTGGCTCATAGTCTCAAGAAAATCTCAACTTTTTACAGAACCTAAATGTTTATTAGCAACATTCTGAGTTTCTGAGTCACCGAATCCAATGCCCAACTTAACATCCTATATTTTTAAATATATTTTAATATTATCATTGAAGTTCTGTGACTAATATTTGGTATGTTTTATCCTCTGTCTTCCTGAAACACTGTATTTTCAGTTTACGAGAAGGTCAGCTGGAAACATTTCTTGCTCGAAATCTGGTTCCTGGTGATATTGTGCACATTAATGTAGGTGACAGAGTACCTGCTGACATCAGATTGTTTGAGGTAGGTATAATTTGTGGATTTTATTTAGTATGAGAAATGGTTTATTGCTTACCATTTATATCCTTTTCCTTCAGCAGCAAATATATGTACGCCAAAGTTTACAAAGTGACATATGGAAGACTTGCAGAGCGTATTTAAAAATTACTATCATTTATGATTTTGAAAATTAATACAAATTTATAACAGCTGTAATTAAGATGGCTAAAGGTTAAGGTAAGAAGTTTAGAAAGGCTTGTACCTCCACTTCTTCTTTATATTATGCCGTCTCCTTTACTGGAGGTTGGTGACATATTACGAGCAGGATCCTTCCATCCTTTTCTCGGACTGGGACCTATTCATATATGTCTTTTAGGCAGGTGATACAGAAGTGGTTTGCCATTGCCTTCTTCTGTGTGTATTGAGTAATTATTTGGGATGCCACGGAGAAACCGGGGAAGCCCTGAAGGAAAACTTCGTGTTGCATAGACCACGGCCCTGCCCAACACAAGTTATAAATTCGGGCACCGCCACCCGGGGCCCCAGGATTACAAGACCAGTGTTCTGACTGCTAGACCACCGTGGCGGTAGTACCTCCACTGCCCCTTATATATTCATGGCATGGAGCATAAGCACAGCAATAGCTGTACCGTTTTTACACGATAATTCTCTTTGTCATTCATAAAATGTGGGACTACTGTACTTGAAATTAGACCCCTCATATGTTATGAAGCATTCCAAATTTGAGGTATGATTATCTCAATATATTTTTGTTTGTAGGCAATTGATTTAGCTATAGATGAAAGCAGTTTCACAGGAGAAACAGAACCTGCAGGGAAGATGACAACTCCAGTGCTGAAATCAAATGGACACACATCCAAGAAGAATATTGGGTTCATGGGTACTCTTGTTAGGTGTGGCAATGGTAAGGTATGTATGAGACTAATAATGCTTTGTTATGAATAAGGGCATTTTATTTAAAATGATGAAACTGTGCAGCCATATTAACTTGTGGTGTGTCCTGATATGTTGTGTGGTAATGTATTTTAAAAATTGTTTCAAGGTAGTATATTTTGTACAGTATAAAACTTCAATATGGCAGCCACACAGAAACAACATTTACCTTTAAGTTTTACATCTGGTAAGTACTGAACAACTGGAACTAGACATGTGAACTTTTGTTTGAAGATTTGTCATTAACAAACTACAAATTCTGTATGAAATATTGTTTACATATTAATAATTGCAAACATGGCAATGTGCAGCTCTTTGAGGTTATGTTTAACAAATTTTAAAAATTAACATGTGCTGGTATAAATTAAACACAGAAATGTATCACTAAATGTTGTAATTTTTGATGTATAGTTATTGTTTTCATTATCATAAGGATAAAATTTTTTAAGGAAAGTTCTTACAAAAACTGCTTGCTTTTAATGCAACATATGTTTCAAATTTCTCTGTTCAGGGGATTGTAGTAAACACAGGAGAAAAATCTGAATTTGGTGAAGTTTTCAAAATGATGCAAGCAGAAGAGGCTCCAAAAACTCCACTTCAGAAGAGCATGGATATTTTGGGAACCCAGTTATCCTTCTATTCGTTTTGTATAATTGGTCTCATAATGGTACTCGGTTGGATTCAGGGACGACCTATTCTAGACATGTTCACTATTGGTGTGAGGTAAGAATGTAAAATTTTTTTGACATTTCCTGGTTATTGTTATTGTCGAGTGTTAATAATATTTTAGACAGGGAGCAATGATTTCAAAATGTTAAGAAATAAGTTTTGTACTGACTTAAGAATGTGCAAATAAAGTCAGTTACAGCATCTACATTTATGATACTTTTTATCCTTTCATTTTTGAATAAAGAAAAAGTGCTTGTTGTATGACAGTTTTTGTGTGTGTCCATTACACTACAACTTGAAACCAGTTTACCAATTATCATGAAGTGTGAGCAGTATGCTAGTAAAGGCTGTTCCACATTAATACTATAATATATTTAATGGCAGCAGTAACAATTTAACATCTGTTTAAACATCTTGGGTGGAAAGCAATTCTTCAAGTTTGTTTGGCATTACCATAAAATTTTATATCATGAAATATATTCAACCGTTGTTAAGTTTGTTTCTGTGTAGAATGTTGTGTTCCTCCAGCCTTTCCATCTTTCTATTTAAGGTTATCTTTATGTTTTATGTAGTACTGTAAAACATGTGGCATTGAAATTTATCTGTCATTCTTTTTCAGTCTGGCAGTAGCAGCGATCCCTGAAGGACTCCCAATTGTTGTTACTGTCACATTGGCACTTGGCGTCATGAGAATGGCAAAACGCAATGCTATTGTCAAGAAATTACCTACAGTTGAAACTCTGGGTAAATAGACTTTCATTTGTAATTATGTAATCAGTGCAATAATTTTATGTTAGAATGTGTACGTGAATCTGACATTACCCTGTAAATTCAAATGAAAGTGGAATTTTTATTTTTTTATCTGGTTCAGGAGGAGGGTAATTAGGATATTTCATAACAAGGAACTTTTTTTATTTGCACTGGTTGCTTAGTGTTGGTAGTTGTGTATAATTTAGGAGTTTATGCAGGGCAGAACATGGTGGAGAGAAAAAAAAATGCATATAACATTTTGGTTAGAACATTATTTAGGGAAACACCCACTTGGAAGACTGACTAGTAGGTGGGAGGATGATATTTTAAGGAAAGCAGATGGTCAGATGTGGAGGGAAGTGGACGGAACTGACTCAGGACTACACGCATGTGAGCTTTTTTATTAGCGCAATTGTGCATTTTGGTTTTACAACTGTACCGTTTATATATTTGTCTTGGATGTACTATGTATTTCCATAGCCACTTTTTAGATTAATACTACATTAAAAAATTAAATCCGTGGCAATACAGCTCCAGAGAGCCAAAGCCGACTAGCTTGACTGCTGGCCTCACGTTCACATGCCTAAGCAGAGGTGAACGATCATCCAACCAGATATAGGGTGACGTGTGGTGAGCACGATGAACCCCCAGCCATTGCTAGCTTTCCTGACCAGTTAATACTACGTTATTTGACAGAATAATTTTCAACATTTTGTGTGCTGTAAGTTTTCTCCATGCTGATGCTACTTGAACTAATTTTGTATTATAGATTATGGGATATCATTTTAACAGTATAATATACATATGAATTGCTATGAAATTATTTCTGTGCTGCGATATTTTTCTTTTATTTCAGGTTGTGTAAATGTAATTTGTTCTGACAAAACTGGAACCATTACAAAAAATGAAATGACAGTCACTGTTATAGTGACGTCTGATGGTTATCTTGCTGAGGTGAGTAACACAATAACTTCTGTGATGATTTTAAGAAGTTCAAATTTTTCTCACGAAATAAATTGTCTACATACTGGAATAGGTTTCTGCAACAAATTCCTGTGAAGCTGATAATGAACCTTTGGGTTCTGTGAAAGGTAGTGAACGTTTTGGCTGGCTGAATGCATATGAACATCACAGGCCTCTGCTGCATGTAGTGAGTTGGTAACATAAGATATACTCTTTAATGTTCAAAATAGACGCTGCTTTTTAGCATTTTGGTAAAATTGTTTGTTCATTGTGAAATCAAATCTTTTTCTTTTTTATATTCTTCCATTTCACTATAGGCCTCATGGCCTGTTATCGACATTACATAACAATCCTTCCATCCTTGAGGGGTTGGCCCATACATATCTTTCCTTTTTGGTGTTATCCTAAAATAATTTTTGGTATCCTGCCTGAAATCATTCTGTGTACATGTTCTTTCCAGTTTTTCCAGTACAGTGTTATAAAATCTATTATTGATGTAATGTTTAGTTGCTTTTAATCAAATATCGTTTAAATTCGGGGATTACTTGCTACCGCCCAGTTCAGGAATTTTTGTCTTTCCATATTCTAGTTCAAAACCTGGTGATAAAAATATTATAATGTTCAGAGACCATCATAACTGTATTTCAGTAGAAAGGAATATTTTGTATTAATTTAACTTGTATAAACTTATACATAAGAACATTTAGCCCAATCAAGTTTCTGTTTCTGTATGTGCAAGGTTTTCCTCACTTCAGACTTCAGATCTTTTGTGCTGGTAATGCAGATAAACTTTTTTGTGTTTATCATTTCAGGTGTTTTTGGGACTGGTCTGAATCATGGTGCTTAACCATGATATTTCATATGTTGTACTTTTCCCTCATAGGTGTCTGGTGCAGGGTACAATGACCAAGGAGAAATCCACATCCATAAATGTGACAGCTTGGATAAAGCTAGGGAATCTATTTGTAATGTTCTCGAGGTAAGGATTTCTGTTACTGATGATGATAGAAGATGGGATTTTGTAAAGAACAATATTCTTTTTGATTCCACCAAAGTGGGAAATTTCTTCGCTGTCTGAGTGACAGTTTCTGAAGAACTCTTCTTCAAGTTTGGTGATAGTAGTGTGTGAAAATCTCGGAACTGCCAGATCGTTAGTTCTGCATTCCTACTACAATTGATGATGAGCAATGTTGAAAAATGTTACCATATTTTAGCCTTCTACATCCATTCATAAATTCTCTTTACTAAATATTAGGGTGACTAAAAGAGGATGAGATGGGCAGGACATGTAGTACACATAAGGTAGATGCTTACATAATTTGAAATTTCTGTGATAGTTTAACAAATTAATTCAATTCCAGTTCTGATGTGTGTGTATGTGTGTGTGTGTATATATATATATATATATATATATATATATATATATATATATGTATATATATATGGAAACTTCTTTTTGTGTGTGTGCCTTAGTCAAGCTGTTGTCTGCCCAAATAATCTAGCTCCTCTTCTAGGTTGGTTGTGTGTGTAATAATGCTGTGATAAATGCTGATACTCTCCTTGGACAGCCCACCGAAGGAGCTCTTCTTGCTGCTGGCATGAAGGTATTGTTCTTGCTGCTCGATATGAATTGTACTGTGAGATATTTAATGATACAAACAAAGTTTTATTCCTTTGAAGATTTCTGTCTTCTGGGCTGTTGCGCTGTGTAGTCTGGTCGATGTTAACCAACGTTTCAGAGATCATACTGCCTCCGTCATCACCCTGATGACGGAGGCAGTATGACCTCTGAAACGTTGGTAAACATCTACCAGACTACACAGCGCAACAACCCAGTAGACAGAAATCTTCATACTCATCGCCCTGATGATGGAGGCAGTATGACCTCTGAAACGTTGGTTAACATTGACCAGACTGCACATCGCAACAACCCAGAAGACAGAAATCTTCATACTCATTGCCCTGATGACGGAGGCAGTATGACCTCTGAAACGTTGGTAAACATCTACCAGACTACACAGCGCAACAACCCAGAAGACAGAAATCTTTATACTCACCATCGCCCTGATGATGGAGGTAGTATGACCTCTGAAACGTTGGTTAACATTGACCAGACTGCACATCGCAACAACCCAGAAGACAGAAATCTTTATACTCACCGCTGTGAAAACCTCAAATCTTACAGATATGTACTTACAGCTTGAAATCTCCGTCTAAAATATTATATAAAACATTCACTCAGATAAGTTAAAATTTCTCTTAAATGTTTGTATGTGTGTGAAAAATAAAGAATCATTTATTTAGAGTCTAAAGCAGCAGATTAAGTGCTAAATAATTACCAGTGTTGTTAGTATTTATTGTGGTTAAATTCGCTGTTTAATTCCTTTACATTAATACTAATAATATTTTATTAACACAATTTAGAATTTTGTAAGAAAATGACTGATGTCAAACATGTGTGCACAAGTTATAGTAGTAATATTAATATTGTATATTTAATGATGCTATATCAGCAACTATGTTTTCAGCATGGGATGTATGGTGTGGCAGACAAATATGTCCGCCTACAAGAGTACCCCTTCAGTTCTGAACAGAAAATGATGGCTGTGAAATGTGTTCCAAAGTATGGAGATGTGAGTTACACATTATTTTCATCGATTCTGATATTTATTTTACAGAATATTGATTGTTGAATGCACAGTATTTAATATATCATATATGTTTTATAAAACTCTTAATGCCAATTTAGCTAAGTTCAGTTAGACATTAAATCTAAGTACATCTATGCTTGACAAATATTTGCTTGTATGTGTTTGTATAATATCTGTTGTAATTTGTGTGTACTTAAAAAAATTGAATCTTAGAAATTAGTTGATTAGTATCGTAATATTGTGGTTGAATAGTGTTTAAAAATATTTTCTGTTACAGAATTCTACAACATTTGATACAGAATAAAACTTAGCCATTATTGCTGTAAAATATGGAATTTTATTTCTGTTCTTACAGAAAAAAGAAGAAATATATTTTGTGAAAGGTGCTCTGGAAAAAGTGCTACAACAGTGTACCAAGTATGCATCAAATGGAGTTCTTCACCCATTGAATACAAAGAAGGAGCAAGATTACCTTGCTGAGGCATACGAAATTGGAAGAAAGGGACTTAGGGGTAAAGTAACAAACACTGTCTATTACAATGTATCATGTACCATATGTCACTACATAGGTGTATCTGGCACTGATAGCAGAGCCTGTAGATTCAACGCTATCAGCACCAAGGTATGCCATTTGATACAATCCTGAACTAGTTCCATCTACTTCCCATCCTGCCAACCTGTGTGTGTAATATAAATTAATATGCATTGGGGAAAGCAGAGGCATTTATGTTATGTGTAAACATTAATGATGAGCTTAAAAATCTGTACTCCTCCCCCAGTATTATCAGGGTGATTAAGTGGAGAAGAATGAGATGGGCGGGGCATGTAGCGCGCATGGATGGGACAAGAGGTGTGCACCGGGTATTGGTTGGGAAGCCTGAGGGGAAGAGACTGCTGGGGAGACCTAGACGTAGATGGGAGGATAATGTCAGGCGGGATCTATGGGAGAGAGGAGTTGAAGGCGACTGGATTTTGTTGGCCCAGGACAGGGTCCAGTGGAGGGCTTTGGTTAATTCGGCGATGAACCTTTGGGTTCGGTAAGCCATCTAGTTAGTTAGTTAGTAGTAAACATTATGAACATACACCAAATATAATTAAAATTTGATTTCAGGTTCTGATGGTGGCAAATATGAAGATGGCTTCTGTGTTGTAGTACTGTGTAGTTTAGTAGAAGTGTACTGATGTTTCAGAATTGTTTGCTGCCTCTATCATCATATTCATTTTGACACATCATATTTGAATGCTTAACATATTACATTCTGCTTATAGGATAGTTTATATTTAATTTCATTCCAGTTGTTGGCATGGCACAAGGATCTTCACTTCAGGACTTGGCATACATTGGCTTGGTTGGGATATGTGATCCTCCTCGCCCATTTGTCCGAGAAAGTATCCAGACTCTCTTACAGTCTGGAGTGAAGGTTAAACTTGTCACTGGTGATGCACAAGAGACGGCAACAGCCATTGGTAAGCACAGACTTGTATAAAATATTTTAGTTATAATATTAAGAATATAAGGGTGTGAATGATTTTGTTCGCTGTAATGAAATTCACTTTGTAGGCCATAATCATTCTGTCGTAGTTATGCTCTGATATAGGTTGTTTGATCACAGTGATTAAGTATAATAAATTCTTCTCAGGCTACCAGCTGATGTACCTGTTATTTGTGTTACAGACATGTCTTGTTTATAAAATCCTTTCTTCTGTACAGTTTTATTCATTTCTCCACCTTTGATCTGGCTGCTAGGTAACAAAACTGTCATTGTTTCATCATCTGGCAGACATTTAATGCATAAAATAATTACTGTGCAGTGCCATGACAGTAAATAATTTAACAGTGATCAATAGGGATTATCTCTTGTAGTTTGTAATTTTAATAATTTATTTTATTATTTCAGTACAGTTTATTTTAAGAAAACTGGAGTGAAGAGAGGTTATATCTATTGTGTCGTAAAATTATGTATGTATTTGGTAGTAATTTTAGCTTTTGCGTCACAGCTTCTATGATAGGACTTGATACTATCCATTCACAAGTTCTGTCAGGAGATCAGATTGAGACCATGACCGAACATCAGTTAGAGCAAGTTGTAAACAGTGTGAGCGTGTTCTACCGAGTTACACCGAGGCACAAGCTCTGCATTGTCAAGGTGAGGTACTGGAAGAGTTAATACATTGAAGGTACATCCTATGGGACACAGTACGCATGAGAAATGTTTATTGGAAAACCTAGAGGAAAGAGATCTCTTGGGGGACCTAATTTAGATATATTACTGAAATGGATCTTAAGAAAAGAATGTGAGCTATGGACTGGATGCAAGTGGCTCGGGTGAGGTCTGGTGATGGGCTTCTGTGAACATGATAATCAACTTCAGGGTTTATCAAGAGACAGGGAATTTCTTGATTGCTTGAGTGACTGTTAGCTTCTCAAGAATGACTGCTCCGTGGAGTTCGTTTACTGCATAAGGTATCACCCTGGTAAAGTCACTGTTATTTACAGAAATGTCAGTTGAAGTCATGTCTCCTGTTTCCAATGAACATGACTCATCATCGATGTGTTGGCTGTGTTCTGCCCTAAATTGGTGACATCCTCTCACATTATTTCCAATTTGTTATTTGTTAATGATATCCAACGCTAAGTCTGCTGTATTTGCCACAAATTAATAAACTATTAAGGAACAGGATTTTAAAACATATATTTGACCAAATGCAGCTATTTCACCTTTGTTGATTGTGGTTGGTGGTATTTAATGGTAAGTATGATGTGCCAGTAACTTAATCATTAGAAGTTCAATTGTCAATGAAGACTGTTTCTGTTTTGTGCAGGCTTTACAGCGAAATGGTATCATTGTTGGGATGACAGGTGATGGTGTCAATGACGGCGTAGCTCTCAAGAAAGCTGATATTGGCATTGCTATGGGAAAGAATGGAACAGATGTGTGTAAGGAAGCAGCAGACATGATCCTTGTGGATGATGACTTCCATACAATCATGTTAGTGAAATGGAATTATTGTTTTGGGTGTCATGAATCTTACAAGTTACTAATGAATGGTTAAAGGTATTCATATTTTATGCTTTCCCTTGGAAGACAAAATATTGAATATTTTATGAGGAAGAAGAACTTCTTTTAGAAAAATTTCTGAAGGAATATGAGAATGAGTCTTCCACCTTTGCTATTCCAGAATCCTCATAGAAATAATCTTTAACCCTTTGAAGCCAGTTCATGTCTGATTAATATGTAAAAATTTAATCGTTAACACAAAGAAGATGTGACATGTCCATTACAAAGATTAGTTGGTTAATGCAATTTAGGGAAGTAATTGTTTATTCTGAGAATCATTCAAAACCCATAAATGTTTTCTGTGAGCAAATGCAGACTAGTTGACCATTGAAGCATGTGGTAAATGTAGTTACCATTGGGCTGCTGTAAAGGGTTAATATGAAGAAAGGTGATATTTAAGAATGTGAATTTAATTTTATTTCTACAGGAAATCATGAATATTTAATGAAGTGCAAGGAAAATAATTTCTGGTTTTGCGCCCTGATATGTCAGTGTTAGTAGCTTTATAATAAAAGATTTGCATTTGCAGTAAATGAATACAAGGCTAGTGATTTGTACAAAATCGTTAAGAATGCCTTTGGAAAATATTGCTCTCACTGAGAAGCATTTATGCATGGCAGTGGTTTAACATTTCTGGACTGAATTTCCTC
Source organism: Zootermopsis nevadensis (assembly GCF_977971745.1). Lineage (NCBI taxonomy): Eukaryota > Metazoa > Arthropoda > Insecta > Blattodea > Termopsidae > Zootermopsis > Zootermopsis nevadensis. The sequence goes on along the minus strand of NW_028259154.1, from coordinate 24,194,098 downwards.
TTTTCCCAAGATTGCAAAAAAAAGTCATTTTTTGTTGTTTTCAGCTCTGCAATTGAAGAAGGGAAAGGCATTTTTTATAACATCCGTAACTTTGTAAGGTTCCAACTCAGCACCAGTATTGCAGCACTGTCCCTCATTGCTCTTGCCACACTTATGGGAATTCCAAATCCTTTAAATGCCATGCAGATTCTGTGGATTAACATCATCATGGATGGACCTCCAGCTCAGAGGTGAGGCTTCTAACTTCTGTTATAAGGTCCTAATCATTTTGCTGCTATAGGAGCATCAAGTATTTTATTATGTAATTAATCAGGTATTTTACACAATTTTTTACATTGAAGCAACAGTAGGACAATTATAAGATTCATCTTATAATATGAAAGTCATGTCCTGCGCTGTAGCCGCACAGTCTGAGGCATCATGCTTCGGCCGGCGATACGGAATGCGCGCTGGTTCGAGTCTCGGGGAAGAAGAAATTTCTCATGAGATTTTCAACCGGTGTATGGGACTGGTGCCAACCCAGCATCGTGAGGAAATTGGGGAGCTACAATGAGTAGCGTAATCTGGTCAGGAAAGCTAGCAATGGCTGGGGGTTCGTCATACTGACCACACGTCACCCTATATCTGGTTGGATGATTGTTCACCTCTGCTTAGGCATGTGAACGTGAGGCCGGCAGTCAAGCTAGTCGGCTTTGGCTCTCTGGAGCTGTTATGCCACTGATAAAAAAAAATATGAAAGTTATTATGTAAGTTTGAAATCCTGTATATTGGAATTGTAAAACATTTTCTGAAGCATTGCAGATAAATAATAATTATGAGGTTATTATTAGTAATGCCTTTGTTGCAGTCTTGGTGTCGAGCCAGTGGATAAGGATGTCATAAAGCAGAAACCTAGGAATGTGAAGGAACCGATGATCACTCGCTCACTTATCATTAATGTCTTACTTTCTGCTTTCATCATCATTGCTGGAACTCTCTGGGTTTTCAAGAGGGAGGTGGGTATTGTGGGAGGTATTAAATGATATGTAGTATTTATACGTATGGTATTTATCTGTTTATTCATATAATTTATACAGCTTCATTTTGGGAAGTACTCAAAAATCTTTGATAACTAATGGTACCCAATTCACTACTGTTAGAAATCCACAAAATTATGCAGTTGTGAATGTAATGTTTGCATTTGTTTTGCTTGAACTCCCATGGCACAGGGTCCTTCCAGAAGTATTTAAAATTACTTAGTTGGTGAAAATGTTCTCTGATTTATGGAATCTACAGATTCGTCACCATATTCACAGAAGTCCCCCATTGGACTGTATCCTGAGGCACTTGAGTATCCACACACCTTCACATTGTGTTCCTCTTAAGATTATTTTGTATAGTATATTATATTATATTATAGGTGTCTAAAATAGTTTTGGGGCTAAAAGTAGTTTCAAAACATTCTAACTATAATATTAAATAATTTGCATTTATTATTTTCTCCATGTCTGTTAAATGTTCTACTCAGCCCATCCTCCTTGATTTGATCACTGTTACAATATTAGGTAAAGAATTGATTTTGGAATAATTCATGAAATTCTGAAAAAATTGCAAGTAACCAAAAGTATGACTGAAATGATAAGTGGATTTTTAAGCTGGATGGAATGTGCGTGGAGGGAAAAAAATGGTTGTGAACAAAATGAGGCAGGGAGATGTATTATTTATCAATTTAAGTGCTGTTGGTTAATTTTTATCACTAATCTGACCAGATGTCAGTCCTGCTAATGTATAGTTTCTTCCATCTACACATATTTCATGCCTCATTGTACAAGTATGTTGCTGTGACAGTGGAAGGAGTTTTCTTGATTTCTTATAAATAGCTTTCTCAGACCTTGTGTTGAAATTGATTGAAAAGTTTTTGTCTTCACTTTTATTACTATTTTGTTCTTTTGTTTCAGATGAGTGACAACATAATAACACCCAGAGATACCACTATGACCTTCACATGCTTCGTGTTTTTTGACATGTTCAATGCTCTCAGTTGCCGATCACAGGTTTGTGACTTCTGTTGCTTTAATGTATTTTTTTAGCCTATAATTGAGTGTCATGAAGTAAATAAGAAAGGACATGTGATGATACTTTTGTTTACAGAATCTGAATTTAACAAGAAAAAATAAGTAATTGTTGTTCCTGTCAGTGCATTGACATTTGTGTGTCAGTTAAAATTGTTTACGTTGTTAATGAGGTCTGTTATGAAATGTATGTAGAACGTTCAAAAAATATACACTCAGTTACAGGCATTAAGACAGGATTATTGAAGATGTGTGATATCACAGTCTTTTGTGTAGTACAAATTCCAGAGTGGAATTTATGTAAGAAATAAGAAATTTTGCTATTTTAAATCCTATGGAATAACTTTCTGTTTTAAATGCAAGTATATGCATATCCATAAGGCTATCATAATAAATAATCAATTTCATTATTAGAGTGAATTTTGTTTTCAGGAAACTTCAGTTGAATGATGGGTAGTTTGCTAATACGGTGCAAACTTTATGTAATGAGAATTAATAAAATTCATAATAACGCTCTTCTGACGGGTACTCATGATGTTTGCAAATGTTTGTCACAAAATGGCCACTGATTCACTGTGTACATCAGAAAGCAGAAAATGGTCTTGACATCATGTGAAAAATGCACATTTATTTTGTTGCAGACAAAATCTATCTTCACAATTGGCTTGTTAAGTAACCGTATGTTCCTTCTGGCGGTAACACTCTCTGTGGTTGGTCAGATGCTGGTCATTTACTTTCCACCCCTGCAGAAGGTATTCCAGACAGAAGCTCTCACATTTAAAGGTATGTAATTTAGTGGTTTAGTCCAGTCAGGTCCATTTTGAGTAAAACTGTGTGTGAATGGTGAAACAAAGCATTCTGAATGTCAGCACTGAAGAAGTGAGTGGTTAACTTCATGCTGTAGCCATCTTTATCTATGAGGGAGTACCCTAGTGCCCATTTAATTTGGGATGAGGATGACTTCAGAGTCATTTTTAATGTGGTTAAAGAATGCTGTCAGGAATTGAACCTTGGTATTCCAGACTGTAGCTGCTCACATGACTTCATTTATTTACTTATTTATTCATCAATTCTTGGTTTATTTATAATAATTTAGTTGCTTAGATTATATAGCATCAAATTATAGGATGATGGTGAATAATGAATTGGAGAGGAATATCGTGTTAGCTGCCTGAAGGCAGTGAGAAAATGTCTCAAAAAACCTCAGTTTGGCTGAGACAACCTGGGACCTCTCTAATATGAATCAAGAGTTCTAACCACTTGACTCACTCCATTTCAGAAATTGGGAAGTGACAGAAAATTAAGTTATCAGTGTTCCTCATATTTTTTCAAGTGTCTAAGGAATTCTTACCATGTTAAGTTCTCTGAAATATCGCCATTGTTTTCCTTAATATTGTTTCTACTTTCATACGATCTCTTTGTGTGAAATGCATAGATTGGCTGTGAAGTTGGGTTATCTGTCTGCATGTTTTATGTGCAAAATCACTGTTTGGATTTCATTGAAATTTGATATTATGGTTCTTCGATAATAGTTACAAGTCAGTTTAATTTTGGTTTATGTCAGTCTAATAGACAGTCTACTTTACATTTAGTTTAAAGTGAACTTTATGATATTTGTAAGATTTGAGGTTTTCACAGCAGTGATTATGAAGATTTCACCCTGATGACGGAGGCAGTATGACCTCTGAAACGTTGGTTAACATCGACCATACTACACAGCGCAACAACCCGGAAGACAGAAATCTTTATGAAATTTCTCAAAAGTATCTAAGTATCAGAGGCCAATGAAAGTGGCTCAGGGTTGAGCTTGTTATTAGCAGTGTTGAAACCTCAGGTTCTGCTACCAGCATTTTAGGTTAGTTATTTTGCTGTGGTGCATTTTTAAAAATATTTTCTTTTTGCATTCCTGTAATGCCAGTGACATGAAATATTGTGGCTTTTTCCATGTGGTAAGAATATTATTTTTCTGAAGTTTGATTTGATGCTGTAAGTGCCACTGAAAGGGAAATGTTGGCTTGAATCAAAAGGGTAGAGTGTTTGATTGCAGATATCTTGTTCCTGGTGAGCCTGACATCTACAGTGTTTATCATCTCAGAACTGAAGAAGATGCTGGAGAGACATCTTGAGAAGCGCCACAAATCCGTCAAGTCAGATCTCGATTTTGTATGACAGTTAAGGAAAACCAGGAATAAGGCCCGCGTAGACTAAGATTTTATCTATCATAATAGAGAATATTTCTTGATGTAAAAGTCTATCCTAAAAATGGGGAAGGGTCTCTTCTGGTGCAACAGTTTGAGAACAAATAACTATCTTGAACTTGGCAGCATTTCTTAAAATGAAAAACTGGTAATGTCTAGTAAAATATTTATTTTGCATTGTTGCAAGTCCTGTGTCATAATTATGATGAATTTGAAGTCATTTGCATAGTGTAACCACGGTAAAGTACATAATTTATGTTTGTATTAATTGATGGCAGTGGCTTACATTTCACTTACATTGTTTTTATTGCAAATTTGTTTGCTTTTTTCTCTCCAGGTCCTATTTGATGAATGTGATAGGGTAAATATATTATGAACAGGATTACACCAGTGCATTTATATGTTTTACTGACATACTGTCTTAATTCAAAATAAGATATAACATGTATTACATGTCTTAACCATTACTGAAGCAAAACACAATGGAGGATCTGTGATATAAGAATTGAAAGCAGTGTGCTGATAATTCTCAAGTATGATAGTAATTATGCATACTATAAACTAACTATACGAAGCTGAGTATAAATCTCGGTATTCATACGTACATGATGCTGTGAAGTGCAGGTTTGTACGAGTGTGAATTATATAAGCTGGCTATGAAGGCGTTAAAGTGAATGCAAAATCTTATAACAGGGGGAATATTGTTAAGAAATTGTAAACAGTAAATAAAGTAAGAAATTAAAGAAAAGGACTTGTAGAAGAATAAATCTAGTTATTAAGTGTTTTATTAAAGTATTACATATGATATTTGTGGAATCTTTCAAGGATGAGTTTCTTGACAAATAGTTAACTGAACCAAAGATGATTCATAGGTCACATTTTTCTCAACAGACTATAGGTTTTTGTATAGTAGATGCAGCCAGTAAATATGTAAAAGGTTTCTGCTAGCAAATGGTCTTACCTGCAGTCCTGTTTTATTGGTGCATGGTATAATTCTCATTACAGATAGGGTATAGTTTCCAATTAATTGTTTTTTATGCCCACTTTAATGTCGTGTGGTTTATTAGAACCATTAGTATATACGTGAGTGCCACTTTGAATGTTCATAGACATTCCTCATACTTTTTGAATGTTAATGTTAAAGACTTGAATTTAAAGAACTGTATTAGAGGTGTTTGAACACAGAGTTTCTGGCCTCTTCAGTCAATATTTGGAAGTAGTACTGTGAGCATCTGCTTTTTTGGTGTGTGTAATCTGTTTTGAATAGATGCAGTGTAGTAATTTGTAAATGTTGGTGAAATTAAATATTGATGTTAGGTGTAGGCCGATTGTATGTTTGTAATTTTGATGTTTCAAAAAAAAAAATTAGGTACCACTAGCTATTCTAATGGTTAAATTGTCACTCTTAGTATGGGATTATGAGAACTTCCGGAAGTGTACTTGAAAGGCTAACATTTGTGTTACCATTTGAAGCACAAAACCTTACAGATATGTTGTTGGGGGAGTTTGGTTATGTATCCTGTTAGTTTCCAACATACCAAAAAAATAATTTACAAGGTGTAATTTTCTTTTTCCCATAATACAGTCTATTATTATTCTGATAGCATTGTATTTCTTACCATAGTACACAAATGTATGTTAACTTCATGATAAAATCTAGGATGATTATTTCAAAGTAATATTTAACAAAAGTATTATGGATTAGTGGTTAGTTTCTCAGACATCAGCATTTATACCACGTATGTGTACCAAATCAATGATTCTTTAAGAAAATGTGTGAATTCTTATTAATTTTTAATTTTGCCATGACCCATTCTCATGTTCTGGTCATAATCCTAACTTTATTTTACCATTCCATTATATAGAATTTGAGAATTTATTTGTTTGTGTGTAGAACTATGTGTAAAGGATCATACAAATTCAAGTGTCTGATGTATCCAGATTTATACTATCTGTGATACATTTCTTTGTAACTGAATGCCAGTTTCAGGTGTGTGCAATACACAAGTGGTATAGATATGATGTATTGAAATAATAATTAATTAAAAATTTTCTGCTCCTAAATTTGTTCATGATCTCAGAATTATATAGAATTATAATAATTATGCTGTCGGTATAACTTTTATAATTTGTTTGAAAGTATTATTTAAAATACTGTAAGTTATAAACTAATAGCATATAGAATTGGGGCACTGTGGATTCATATAATATATTTTAAAAGTTTTTAAATATTTTGTATCAGTACTTTAAACAAATTGTTATTTCAAGAATTTGGGCTTTTTGTGGCCCAATAACTCAGCTTCAAATTTGTGTAATGCTATTGATATGTGTTGCTTAAATGTATTAAATACTTATGAAAGTAAGGAAAGTTGCACTGACAGTGTAATTATTAGCATTTTTTGTTGATTTAAAAAATGGTTGAAATATCATCCATATCAGTTCTTACTTCAAGATGTATGAAGGATAATCATACTGAAAGACAAGGTTCATTGGAATAATTTGCTGTAGATTGTCTTTGAATGAAATTTAATAATTATGCAGAGGAGCATACCTCAGAAATGGTAAATGGCTAAGAAGGGGAAAATATGCCTATTTGCATGTTACTGTATGCCCATATTAACATATGGTGCAGCAACAAAAACATGGATGATTGTAGATATGAGGTTTTTTAGGAAATATAGACACAAATCCCAAAAGTGATAGAATAAGAAACAAAAGAATTAAAGAGAATGTAAACTTAATAGACAAACTTTCAAATAACTTAATCAAATGATATGGAAACTTTTAAGAATGAATGAAGAGAGAATTCCAAAGAAGGTTTTAAACTTGAACATGAAATGAAGAGGGAGACCAAGATTAAGGTGGGACCATCAGGTTAGGAAAGATGTTGCACAGAGGGAAGGAAGAACATGGAGGACACTGAGGAGGAGATGTGGGAAGACAGAAATAGATGTAGAGTTTTTGGTTTTCAGAAGATCCACGTAAAGTGATTACAACATTAACTGTGAAGAGAGTAAGGAAAATGAAATTGTAATTAAGATAAATTAATTATTATGTGTGCACATCGACTTTTGATCACTTTGTATTTTGGATTTTTCATCACAGTTCTGTCAAGGGCTTATTGCAGTGCATCAGTATTTTTGTTTTGAATTGTACTAGATCATCCAATAGAGCACCAACTTCAGAATGCAGGATGTCTTGGTATGGTCCTTTGCCTGAAGGAGAGTTAACACCATCAAAATGTATACAATTTTTCAGTCTGTGTGTGGCATATTGAGAAGCATACCCATTGCTGACGAGAATGTTGCCTTGGCAAGGTTCAGAAAGAGAAATGTATTTAAAAATATAATTTTACAGATTGCATTGTGTGATGAGAATCGACCGAGTTTTCTGTGGCCCCGGTATTATATTTCACAATTTTGGTTTCCTGTATTATTCTGTATGGGTAACAGGTAAATCAAAATGTGAGGACATACAAGAGATTCTTTGATATTACCTATGCTTGACACCATTTATGTTTAGTTGGGATAGTCTGTTGTAGTCCAGTTCAATTCTCACGATAAGAGAACACTTATTAACTTCACTTTAACATGCTTATTGACGCATAACCTGTTACTTGTTGCTATTTTCTCACTTGCATCATGACAGTGTATAGATTAAGTATAACATAAAATGAGTAACGCAGATGCATTGATGAATGAATGTAATTGTTTCTAATAACAAGGGATGTAAGTTTGAGTGAAAGAATGAATGAATTCACATTCAGACTTCCTAGTGCTCTCGTACTTTGAATAGGTTCTGAAGCCGTGTGTTTACATGTATTTCCTGTAATCTGTTTTCAAGTTTCTGACTCTGTGACACTGAACTGAGAGAGACTAATAAAAGTGTGCATTTTTTTCACTTGTGTCAGTGAACCACATTACTATAGATTTTATTTATTTGTTGCTGCTAATTGTTATGAATTATTAGCATTGTTATATTTTTTGTGAAAGCTTGTTACTTTTGTATATCACAGTACTCCAATGTGTTCTCATTTGTGTATTCTGATTTCCATTATGTTTTGGTAACTGCATCTAGCATTCCTGTGTGCTTCGTATTTGACGTGCTGGTAAATGTATTTTTGAACGTTGTACTAGAAAGAATACACAGCTTCCTCAGTTAATGTTTTTCTGTTGACTTAATTTATTAACCTCACATTATACTTTGTTTTGATGGAGTGCACACACACACATTTATATCTTATGCATAAGGTCCTTTTCATGTTCCAGATTTCTTCATGTCTGATCTAGTTGCTAGGCAGCCATAATTATCATTCTTACAGTGTAATTGTTGAAAGTGTAAAGAAATCGCTATGTGGTGCTGTAGCAGTAAATAATAGAACATATGTTTGATATCTCATTTTAATGCTTTGTTTTGCTCATTAGGTAAATAAGCAGTTTGTATTTTCAGTACAGTCTGTTTCAAGTAAATCCTTGATGAAGAACAGGCAGCTTTGCTAGTCTCTTGATGAGTATTTTTTCTAGGATGCATCAATGATTTATAAACTTTGCTCTGACAAATTTATTTGAATTATATTGTGTGAAGTGTGTGGGTCTGAGTACAGATTACCTTTTTCTTTCTCACACTGAAACAGTGAACATAAATGTGTCATTTGTAAAGCAACCAACTTTGTACTGGAATTTGTGCTGAATCTCCTATTTATGATATGTACGTGTGATGGCAGTGATCTGTAGTCACACTGACATGATTGCTATGGTACTTTCTGAATGTATAATGTGTTCTTGTTAGAGTGAAGAGTGGATGACTGATGGCATGTAAGATTTGAGGTTTTCACAGCGGTGAGTATGAAGATTTCTGTCTTCTGGGTTGTTGCGCTGTGTAGTCTGGTCGATGTTAACCAACGTTTCAGAGGTCATACTGCCTCTGTCATCAGGGTGATGATGACGGAGGCAGTATGACCTCTGAAACGTTGGTTAACATCGACCAGACTACACAGCACACAACCCAGAAGACAGAAACCTTTGACTGATGGCATGTTTTCATATCTTAATAGCATACTGTCTGATGGAGTGCACATACATTCAAAATAAAAGACAAGCTGACAGCTACTTTTTCCCTGAAGATAATACCTCAGAGCAGTATTGGACTGGTGATATATATTTAACTCTTTCCTTGTTACGCTGAGATTGGGTATTCAAACCCTTGTGCTATGGGGTTTCTGGCTCGGCTTTAAACTTTGAGACTTAACAATTTGGCAGTATGTTCCTGTGACAGCCAGTTGGACTTCTTATAAGATGTAACACATGGCTGATAAAGGTTTCATCTTGCACTAGAATGTACGCCATTGTAAATAAATTGATAGTTTTCGTGTCATACAAATAAAATCTAATTAATACAGGTAAAAGAATTTTTATGTTGTACAGAAGAACACTGACTACATTTTGATGTCAGTGTTTTCATAATTCAAATGCTGATTTATAGATTGTGTATTATTTAATAAGAGTCCTGCCCCATTTGTCATTGAGGTCATGCCTAGGTCAGGTACAGATGACCAGGCCTTGGTCTGATGTAATACTGAGGCTAGGGGAATAGTTAAAAGGTAAATAATGGTGTTGTTTAGAGGTAGGAAAATGTTGTAAAAGTTATACATTTTGGAAGAGATTATACTCTTATTCCAAAGGTATGTGTTTAATCTTGATGCTGGAGACATGATTATTTGTGATAAGAAAACATAAATGTGTAAAAGTTATTATTTTACTGGTACTGAATTGAATTGAATTTTATGAATGGAAATAAGCTCCAATTGTTTGGCCAGACATAAATCCTCAGAACAACTACTTTCAGCCAAGAGCTTGTATTAATACTAATTTATTAATGTTAGACTTTTTTCAATTTTTTTTAAGTTACGGTGACTGATACATGTTTCTTCTAAGTATGTGGTGCATCTCACAGTATTTTTAAACAGCTGGAAGTTGTTTTGAATCACAGAAATCATCATATAGTCCCTTGCTTTAGTAGAAAGTAGTTTTACAAGGCCCACACTTTAATGTAGTCCACTTGCAAGGCTGTATTGTCACTATTCCAGGTTGGGAGCCATTGGTTGCGTCCATTCCAGAAGTCGGTCGATGCCTGAAATTAAGAATATTAATGAACTGGTGCTATAGTTATAATATAAAGTTGTAGCACTAGTGCCAGAGCCATTTTTATTAATTCTTGTAACAGTTATAAACCTTGGCTGTGCTACTTTATGATACACAGCAGAAATTATATTCATTGTACAATACAAAAATTGTTAATAATGCTTGAGTTTAAAAAATATGTGTCCTTTATTAAAGCAGCTTTCAAGCAAATTAAAAGTACGTACTGGTGCTGCATGACGTATGGATTTACCTTTTATTTTCAGAAATGTGCAGTGAGTTACAGTGTGTAAAATTTTATGTGATGAGAGACTGCAAATATGTTACCATTTGTTACAAATTGGGTTGTTTGAGTTAGTCTTTTTAAATGAAGGTTGTGTTCATCAAAAACAGTAATGTAAAAAAAACATTTACTGCATGTGATCAGTGTTCTCTGCACTGAAATTTAATTTTAATAAATTCCATGAACCATTCATTTTAAAAGTATGTCTACATGACATAGAATTACTTGAAACATTAATTTTGTATGGTACATATTTAAGAAAATTCAGGAATATATCTTGTATGCCTGACTTAGAGTGGTTCTAATGGACTATTATCATTCAAAATAAAATTAATATGACTTCAGTGTAAGCAGCCTGTGCCCATTTATATGGTATTTACATGGGCAGGGTAATGCGCAAGGGGGTTACCTGGTGCTTCATCTTGTTGATGTACCAGGAAATTTCTAGTTTTGTCACTGTACAGCAGAAAATCAGTAAAGTGACTGGCAAGGGGCTGGATGATCAAGGTTAAGTTTCCAGCTGAAGAAGGGATATTTTCGTCACCACTACATCCAGACTGGCTCTGAACCCCACCCAGCTTCCTATTTAATAGCTTATGCAGTTGCTGTTTCCCTGGGAGTAAAGTGTCCAGAGTGTCAAGCTAACTATGTGCCTTCTACTAGTGCCAGTGTTGAAAATGTGGAGCTTAAGCTCCACTGCACCATACATCTTCATAATATGTTGCTTAAATATGGGACATTACTTTCACTGGTAATGATCTGTATTTTTCAGTAGCATAATTCATCGATTATAATTCATTCAGCAAGATTGAATTTGCTTCTCATAAGCAGTGGTGTATAGTTGAGTAGAGTTACTTGAAATAAAATAATAAAGTAGATACATTTATTTTTAGGATTAATATATACCTGGGGTGAGGTATTGAGCCATGGTTTACCTCCTGGATTCTGTGCACCATCAGGGAAGAAGTCATTCACTCCTCCAACAGCAACATTAAGTATAAAGTAGAACTATGATACAAGAAACAAAAAAAAGTACTTTATCAGATTTAATATTTATTTATATATTTTAGAAAATGTACCTACAGTGGAAACATGTTAGGAATAATAATGATAATTAAATAAAGTTTTGAAGGGATCGGGTTATAATAGGCTAGCCAAAAGAACAAACATGGAATCATTTGGCATGATGAAGTATTTGAATGGCATATGTGAATATGAGCAAGCCTATATTCTGAAATGGAGACGGTTGTTTCCTATGTTGATACAGTATTACTCTGTGAATTGTCCTGTGGTCAAAGATTATATTTCTAAGCAACTAGTAGATCAGATGCCCACAGTACTGTTGCTGTGACTTCCAGTTGTGTTCTGTTGGCTCCCTTTCTGTATTTGAGAGACAAGGTGTAAATGGGGAGATAATACGAAAGTGATCTTAAAGACATGTGGTGTGTGAACCGTGTTCTTGTGGCCCAGGATTATGTCCAGTGGCAGACTCTTGTGAAAATGATAAATCTTTGGGTTCTGTTAAAGGTGATTACCAGCAAAGTGATCATTAGTTTCTTCAAGCCTCTACTTCATCTTTAATGACTAGTTCATCTGTGCTGGTGGCATCATTCCACATTCTGCTTATTAGAATTTTGTAAGTGAAACTTCATATTGATTTGTATTTGTTGGTTAAGATGTCATATGTGGATAGTAGACTTAATTATTAATTAGATAAATGACAGAAAACAATACACACTAACTATAAAAGTGAAAAACAGAGAGACATCATAACCATGGTAGCTAAAAGTAATTACTACAACAAGAATGTAATGTCTAAATTTAGCTCAGTGTTACAAAGCAATAATTAGCAAACACTATTAATTGCATTTTTGAAAATCCATTTGAAAAGTTATTGAATTGTTTAAATGTACAAACATAAAAAGCAGAGTGAGATTAAATAAGGTATTGAATATTATGCTCAACCCAAAAAGATTAGGAGAGGTGTATGATGAAAATGGAATTTATGAAAAACATTTGCAGATAAAAATTTATAATCAGGTATAAGGAACACATAAATGGAATTGCCTTTGTAGACGTAAATTGAAATTAAAAGAAACATAAAAATATATAATGTAGTTATGATACTATGCACAGTGCTATGGAAATGCTTAAAATATGCCCCAAGAAGAACTTGATTATATGAAAATATGTATATATAAATTTACCATAAAATAATTCTCGATAAGGAATTCACTAATAAGGAACATACTCTTTGGGTCAACTGAAGATAGCTGAGAACTAACAACTCTTCAAGAAGGAATAACACGTCAAAAGAAAAGAGTTTTTAACAAGACCAGTGAATGTTTCATATGTATATATCATAGATTTTTCCCTATAGTGTTACATTAGAGTGTACAAGTCAACTAAATAGCCATTAGAAATAAATAAAATTCATAGTTTTATAACATATCAGTGACACATAATAATGATGTATGCTTTGTCAAAATGCAATGGATTGTTCATGAATACATAAATAATGTACTTTTAAAGACTGCGAAGGTTAAATATCAGCTTATTTTTATTAATTATTTGAGGGTTAAACTTTCTATAAGAGAATACTCACTGGTTGATCAAAGGGTGCCATCTTGTTTCCAAATTTCCAGGGATTGTCAATAGTTCCAACTTGTGAACTAAACTGACCTAGCTCCCAGAACCCACCTTCTGAAGGCGCTACTTTGCCAATAACTTCGTTATTGATGCCAAACTGAATGTAATCTAGAATGATTGAAGTAAGCAGTACAATTATTATTTGGAACATACTTTAATATTTAATTTTTGTAGTTATCAGTGGAGTAATAAGAGTATAAATTTCCAATGTGACAAATGGAGCAAAGGAAATGTTCACAAAGCAAGAATTCAGAAATTCATTATTTTGCTTATATGGTTTTTCTTTGTGTCAGGCAATAATTATCTATACCATTTCTTGACCATTCCACTGTTGGACATCTTGGTTTGTTATTTTAAATTTTTTTTATTTAATCATTAATATGGCGATACTGTCTGCCTTCATTCTGTCACATTGCAAATCCATTTATTTCTGTCGACTAACATTTCTTCAGTGTAGATTGGACTACTTATAAAAGTAAGTATGATAGAGAAGTAAGACAGAGACCATGTGTCACTTTTGCCTTGAAGATGGAGGCAGTTTGTTCCTCTGAAACAACATCAGTGTTCACTTTTTTCTACTTTATAGGAAGTGAATTAGAAAAGGTAAAGGCAGTTCTAGTTTGTTTCAAATGTAACAGCAGCACCGAAAATAATAATATTATGAACAATATGAACCTCCATCATTGGCTTTCATTGTTTTTTGAGTGGTGATAATACCATGACATAGCTAACTTGGTAGCTTCATTGTTGGAATATGCTATGATTTTGTGGTCAGAGAGTTACGAAATATAGTGTGATTTATGGAAGAATGACAACTGAGTATGGCGATACATTCTTGAACCAGGGAAAAGTTCAATAATGAATGAGCGGAATGATTAAAATAAGGACGCCGTTGACAACAACATGCAATGAGGTAAAGGAATAAGTCAACCAGAGTATCCAGGACAATAAAAGAATCAGCACTGGTGAGGGTGGAGGATGTGGAAGAATGGCTTATGGGACAACCAAATAAACTCTCTTCTGATATTGTGAGAAAACATGTAGTGTGATGGACCAAATGCGTGACAAGGCAAGATTATTATGTACATAGATTAAGATGTATCTTAAACGTAATCATTTTATAAAAAGTTACATTTAATGTTCTACTTATCTACATATATTTTGCTGTTCTTACCTGGAGTCCATTCGAGCTGGAAGAGATTGAAGTTTGTATCGAAGCCTGCTCCAGAGGCTGTGTTCTTCTCGAAGTGTGCGTGTTCGAATCCATTGAGTGGCCAGAAAGGTCCGAAATGCAGAGTGGAAGAAGTCAGTTCAGTACCAATATTTTGTCCATTATTGATCAGATTCCTGTTTCCACGACCCTCAGAGAGGTCTATCTCACCAGAAGAAGGCCAGGAACCGTAATAATTGTACCGCGGCAGAAGCCATATTGCTGCAGACAAATATTTAGTGATGCTGTCAGTAGCTCAGACTATTATAGTGGTCGCATTGAAGGTGGAGGCAGCTCTGAAACGTCGTTAAGGCTTTGACCGGGATGTTCTTTTGTTAAATCTTATGTGGTACCGCCTGATTCGACTTCTAATGGTTAAGTGAAGTGTTTTCTTCGCGGTACGGTCTGGATTCGTAAATATTATGAAGACGAGCTTCGGCTTCAAAGGGTTAACCAGCTGATTTTCGTAATGGTGAGGTCTAGTGTTTTCTTCGCGGTACGGACTAAATTCATAAATAATATTCAGACGATCTTCGGCTTCAAAGGGTTAAAGCTCTATCAGACTACATGGCGCCATCAACCCAGAAGATAGCAATCTTCCAAGTATAAATAAGGAAATCGGTGTGACACAGGCAGAGTCCAATAATTACAGTTATCAAATAAAGATTAAATAATTATTCATGGTTAGATTTCGGTTGTCGCATGCTGTTTTTTCCATAAGAAGAACTATTTTTTACGTGTCGGAACTTACGGGACAAATCGAGATGTTTAATGTGCCTATTCATAATTCTTCTTGAGAAGAAAAAAAAACACAACAAAAACAGCTCAGGTATTGAGATTATGTACTTTTACGGAACCCAGACCAAAAATTTCATTTTCCTGTTCGTAGGATTCAGCCACTGGTCCCCATCGTGAGTCAGACGAATTCCCGCCCACAAACTCCCAGCCTGAGATCCTCGCATTAAGGCAAATTTTTATAGGCATAATATTGTTCCAAATGGTGTCTTGCATTTCTGTCGAGGAGAAAGTCTTCTTCTATCCACGTGTAAGAATGAAAGAAATTTCGTCTTACCTGGCCACAGCCAATCGCCAGCTGGCAATTTCGCTCTCACTTCCACTTTTCCATATGTGAAGCTGAAGGATTCCACTGTGCGAATTCGTGCGGAATTTACGGGATTGAGGAGGTTTGAAGCACTTCCTGTACGTTCGCAGCCCCAGTCTTGTGGATTTGTGCACCTGGACAGAATGGCCGAAAACATAGTACTTGGTTCGTGTTCTCAACCACGTTCGAACTCACCACGTATGTCAGAAGTCCTTCAGAAGTTGATAGTCGCTCATAACTAACCAACCAGATGGCTTACCGAACCCGAAGGTTCATCACCGAATTAACCAAAGCCCACCACCGGACCCTGTCCTGGGCCAACAAAATCCAGTCTCATTCAACTCCTATCTCCCATAGATCCCGTCTGAGATTATCCTCCCATCTACGTCTAGGTCTCCCCAGCAGTCTCTTCCCCTCAGGCTTCCCAACCAGTACCCGGTGCACACCTCTTGTCCCATCCATGCGCGCTACATGCCCCGTCCATCTCATTCTTCTCGACTTAATCACTCTGACAATATTGGGGGAGGAGTACAGATTTTTAAGCTCATCATTGTGCAGTTTTCTCCACGCCCCATCGTCTTCTCTCCTAGGCTCATGCGGCCAGTAAATAAAGGTGCCGTGTTTTATGGTACAGAAAGGTTTATTACCGCGTTCAGCGTGCATAAATGCAGTTTATATACTTTCGCATTACACATTTCTAAGACCCATTTTGAGATTATCATCTCGTCTTCGCCTAGGTCCTCTTTCTTTCGACTTCTTGATTAGAATTTTGCATTCATTGTTCATCTCCATGCGTGCTACATGTCCCACCCATTACATCATTATCAACCGTGGTTTTATCATGGACAGTCATTCTTAATAATTTAGTTTAATAGTCTCTTAGCTGGTAAAGAAATCCCGTATGTTATAGTGACCCGAACGTTCATTACCGTGTTCACAAGAGCCCGATGCTAGTCCCTACCGTAACCGTGTGGTAACCATGGGTTCAAAGCTATAACACATGAAATTAGTAGAACAAGTGACTGAGGAAATAAACGAAGGAACAAGTAAGTAAATAAAAGGAACGTACGCGTCAGCTGGTGCTCCACCCTGCAAGTTGAGGACGCCGCTCGACAGAAAATCTTCTCCATACTTGTCCGAAGTTAGCGTAGGCTTGATATTGAGCTTTCCATCTTTTACAAAACTGTTGGATCGGTTATTGTCATAAATTTCAAATTCCCAGTTCTGTAAGTGAAGACAAAATAAATAGTTCATAATAACAAAAGCAGTCGCCACACTGGCGAAAGAACGGACCCACGTATTAAGATCGGAATTTTTGAGAAATAACGAGGTTTCAGATGCCCGGCTGGCCTCTTACTGCATCTGTTGTTGTTCAGAACCTCAGCAAGCTTGCCAGCACGTGTTTTAATCGCCCTGATGATGGAGGCAGTAAGTACATGTGAAACGTCAGTAAACTTCTGCTAGACTACACGACGGAACACACCAAAAGACAGCCATCTTAAAGAGCGTCGTATTTGTCCCTTCGCTAAACATGATGAATTTCAAGACGATGAGATGGAGCAGGCTTACGCCACTCGTCGGGGAGATGAGAAATGATTGCGCGCAATTTGAGTAGCAAGATCTGAAGGGAAGAAGCCCATTGAGCGGGAAATTTGTAGACTAGCTGACTGACCATCAGCGTCTTAAGAAGGTCCTTGCTCCTTGGAGTTAGTCAGTGGGCTATATAATTCAACACATACCGCGTTTTGAATCCTGGACTCGAAATGGAACTTACCCCACCCCCAGATGCAGTTTTCTCGTGGTTCCAAGTCGATAAGTCTAAAGTGTCGAATTCTTCGTTGAAGATGAGATCCCCGCTGCAGATATGTGATGGGGCCTTCGTGCCAATAGCCGTAGTGGCGGATGGGGCACATTGCGACGAAGCAACAGCGAGGGTGCACGCCAGTACGACGAGAAATTTCATGGCCGAAGTCTGTATGATTGTTGGACCCAGAAAACGCTGAATGGTAACGGCAGATCGGTAACCTGCTATTTATAATGATGTCTTTACGGTGCCATATATTTGTCACAAATTTCTCACCTGTTTCAATAAATATGTGTTTGTGGTGTTCGTATGTGTGTCGGAATAAATGACATAGTTGTGACAAACACGTGTTGCACAAGCAGATTTGTTAGGTTGGCGATTAATGCTTTTTGGTAAAAAAAAAAAAACACACACTAAGTACAATTTTGCATTTATGAGGAGCTTGTATGAACTAAAATGGCTGAGTCATTAAAGACGCTGACTACGGGTTGGAAGATTAGGGTTCTGATTCCGGACATGGTCAGTGATATACTCTTAGTCACAGCAATTGATAGTTTTAATGACAAATCTTGCCATGTAGATGATTTCCAGTCACATGAAAACAATACGTTGTGTAAAAATATTCTTCTGGACTTTTAGCATAGTCTGAATTTTAAATAATGATATGTACGCGCTTCGGAAGCTGGATTCTGTTTTCGTCGTCATTTAAAAAGGGGAGTGCAGAGGGCAGAGAACCTCTTTGCTGGACCCTATGGTTGAACTCTACCACATCTGATGTAATTTATATGACGAGCCTTGTCAGAAATCTTTCAGACATCGAAGACAATACGATAGAACAAAAATTAATATTTTTGAAAAAAATGTAAATATTAATTTCATATTCTGTTGCATTATTTTGCTTTAGCTGAATATCCACAAGGCAAGATTTATCCTTAAAACGTTTTGGAAAAGTAAATATTTATCTATTTTGGGGTTAATTCTTTTGTGTCTTCGTTCTGCTGCTTACTTGCTTCAGATTAAACGTTGTCATAATATTATCGATAACCTGGATTTATTGGTTTGCCAACGCTCTCTTCAGTTAAATACATGAAGCTAATAGAGTCTGAGCCACAACAGAGTGTGTTGTGTTCCTGTAGGATATCTTTTAACATTGTAAAGAATCTTAATGTTCCTCTGTTCGTGAATGATGTAAGCAATATTTCTCGTATAGTTCCAGGATCCTTGATCTGTCGATATTTCCCCGCTCATCCATCATAGGAAATTTTACGTTTCCTTTCTATTACAGATAAAGTAGAAAAGCTGACATTGATTACTTAAAATTATTTTGAATTTAAAATGTGTAAGAGATTATTCGCCCGTTCTGTAAACAATTATTTGCGTTAATATAACAGGTAAACAATATAATGTTGTCTGTGAGACATTCAACAAATTATTCGTGTTTATGCGAAGTGTTATGAATATAAGGCATGGAAACTAATTATTCACGCTCGTAAGACGTCATCGTACAGATGCGTTAACACTACATTGGTTGATACTAATCCGTGAATGTGGCCGCATTGTTTGCGCTGGTTTCTATTGTGCATCTGGTAATGTGTGTCACTTGAATTTCCGAGGAATCCGTTGATTCCTCGACAGAGATAAGTTCTAAATTTTAAAGTAGAAAATTGGTACAAGCAGCATAACGGGATGTTAAATGCAACGCCCACTTTGATATTTCGAATTCAAGGGAGTACGTGCCAAATTTTTGGACACTCCTGTGCATAATTTTCGAAACAGAAAAAAAAAGTCAGTAATTTTTCCCGGGTCTGTCCGTCCAAAAAGAACATTTCTATGTCTACCATTATTATGATGCGCCGTCATGTACCACAGAACCGAGTGTCAGTTCCGAAAGCCAGAATCCATCGGATAATAGTTTCGAGAACTGAAGTCCAGGTACCCAGTTTAAAAAGTTGTGATGAAACTACATTTTTCGCAACGCCTACCAGAGTTGGTGGGACCGACCCGCTCTACAGACGGGTCGGAGAAGTTGCTGCACCAGAACGGCGTTCCTTTTAATAACTGTTTTACTTGTTGAAGATGACTGTCTTATGGAATGTTGCGCCGTGCAATCTGGTACATATAGACCATTTTAAATGTTATTCCTTGATACGAAGGGCTTCGAATCTGCGAACTTAGAATATAGTAACGTCTATATAGAGGCGTTCTAGGTGAGATTTCAGGTTCTTACCATTTTAGTTATTGATCATGGTTTTCTGAGTAATGTTGGAGGAACTTACCGCCTCAGTTTTCGGGTTACCTGTGTTCTGAAGATGGAAACGTGGCAAATACATACAAGACCGCAAGACAATCAGAACCCAAAAAGGAATAACCTGCATTTGCACCAGTATGAAAATCTTAGATTTCAGACGGTTTGCTTGTAAACGTGGAATATCTCCGTATGTAGGGCTGCACAAAATCTTATCCTGTGGACACGGGGATCGTTCCGCGGGTGTGTAGCAGTCGGTGAAGCTAGAACTAGTGCCAAGATTAATAATGCGTGGAACAAACCTACACTTCAACATCTGCCTTTATGGAGTGATTCTTATGGGAAGTGGCCTTGTTTGCCTTATTTTGTGTATAAGAAGAAGTTATCGCCCTGATGATGGCGGCAGCAAGGATCTCTGATCTACTAGACTACAAGGCGCAACAACCCAGAAGACAGCCATCTTCAGACACACCTTCGTGTAAACCTCAGATCCTAACAAGTCTGCATATTAATCAAACGGTGAATGTCGTATCCCATAAATCACAATACATCTCCATTCAAAGATCAATTGGTAATGCTGTTTACGAAAATTATAGCTGCTTATTCTGATAATCGTGCGAAAATAAGAAATACACACTGTGCACAAAATTCTGTTAATTAATGTTGAAATACGTAGTACATATAAGTTTTGCTTTAAAGAGTTAAGAACCACGTTGTGATAACGTATGGAGAAGTGCAGTTTTAACCTCTCGAAATTGGTGGTCAGCTTCATGCATCAACCCAGTTGTGTGTTGAAGGACCGACCGGTACACTACGGATAAGATGCTCGGTGAGCCCCATGATGGTGCCACGAGTCGAACACCGCTCGTCTGGTCACTGGCCAGTCATTTGATTGACTTCACTGTTCGGATCGTCATGTTAGAACATTCCAAAATACTCAACATGAAGAGAGAAACGTCCACAGTACTGTTGGTTTAAGGGTCGCACCATTGGGGAAGAATTTTTACGCAAAAATTCTACTATTAATATGATAATAACGTTCTTTGAAAGAAACAGACATTTTATCTGACAAAATTATCATTAGCTTTCCAGAAACATTTTCTTGATTGCCTCTAAATTTTAACGGATAGGCATAAATGCTTCAAAATTTTAAACCTAAACGACCTTGAAGTAACAAATGTCACGAAGCTTTTGACGTGAGCAGACTAACGAGTAGTATAATTGACAGTTTGCTTTGTTATTCATGTTACGAGGTGCGATTAGAAAGTTTCAATACTGTGTCAATAGAGGGCGAACCGGATGTAGTACGAGCTTCTGCCGCTAAGGGTTTGGGCCTACATTCATAGTGAATCAGTGTGCCAGCCGGCATCATCGAATTAGCATTTGTTTCTTAGTTACGGGCGTTTTGGTAGTGCATTACACCGACCCTCCTGCGATTTTGGAATGGCGGATTTTCATGAACAAATCAAATTTTGCCAAAGACTCGCCAAAACGGCTACGGAAACCTATGAAATGCTAAAGCAAGCATTTGGGGAGTCCGCAATGGGTCGTGCACAAACTTTTGTATGGCATTCACGTTTTAAAAATGGCCGAACCTCTGTCGATGATGACAAGCGTTCTGGACGACCATCTTCGAGCACAACGCCCGAAAATGTTACGAAGATTCGGCAGGCCATTCACGAAGATCGACGTCGTACCATCAACGACTTGTGCGACATTGTTGAGATAGGCTATGGGACCTGTCAGCTGATTCTAAAGGAAGAACTCCACATGCGACGCATCCTGTCTGAGGACCAGAAGCAGAATCGACTTCTCGTTTATCAGGAGCTCAAAGATCTTGCCGGATCGCCGGATTTAGCTCCGTGTGACTTCTTCCTCTTCCCAAAGATGAAAATTCAGCTAAAGGGAAGGAGATTTGAGACGATAGAAGAGATTCAGGCAGAATCGCAGATGGTGCTTGACAGGCTGACAAAAAAGATTTCCAGGGATGCTTCCAGGCTTGGCAGCGGCGCTGGGATCGTTGTGTTCACTCCCAGGGGAACTACTTCGAGGGTGATGGATGAATTTAATACCTGAGATAAGTGTACGGGTTTTTATAGGCGCAGTCTTGAAACTTTCTGATCGCACCTCGTATGTCTGGGACGTTGGAATCTAGTTTGGTCAAACCACTCATAATTATGTTCCGTCGGTAACAAGGAAACGGTGTCAGTCTAAGACCTTGTAGAATAATTTATTTATAAAATTGTAGCAAAAACGTCATGCTGTTGTTCGTTTATGAAATATACAGCGTGGAATATCTATACCAGCTACAAAAGAAATTAATATGCGAGATAGCTGTCTTCTGGGTTGTATATTTTATTACTGTTTACTGCCAATAACAATCTCAATAGGAAGACAAGGACAAACATGTATATATTGACTTCATTTTTTACTGCTGTTCAATTAACGAATTTTGGTGATAAAAATTTTGCAGAAATAATATAGCCTAGTTCTCCGAAGCTTTGGTATCCATCTACAAGCCCATACGGCGTCACAACTCACGATATCACCATCGACACCTCAAAAATGTGAGGACCTTAAATCTGACTGATCTGTCACAATTAGTTATTTATTTAACCATATCCATCGTCTTTTCTCTTACCTGGGCATAAGCCAGCGGCTGTGATTAAATCATTTAAAGGGACCATTCGGCCACACACCCCACGCGGCCTTTTCATAACCAGTCTCGGGCCAGATTCTGAAACACTGCGTGAGGATACACAAAATGAAAAGTAATTGACACATCTTCTTAAGAAACTTTTAGAAATTCTTGCCTGTAATATTAAACATTGAAAGTGTTTATTGAGTTCGTCTGATAACTATTGTACTTGGTAGTGACTGATATATCTATTTTATGAGATCAGGTCTGTAGTCATAGGCGCCTGTTAATGTGTTTTGTTTATTAACTCCTAAGTAACGCCTTTAGTGAACTGAGTTTAAATATATTAAACAGAGCAAATAGATAATCTAGTCTGGCCTTGGTGTTGAGCAGACTAGACTAGCACGCGAACAGACTAGTTTTTAGTTGTATATTTTTATGCTTAGAATTCTTTTGACGTTGGTGTCTGAGAACGCAACACTTTTAAAGACAAGGTAGTATTTGTACGTAATGAGACACCAGGCCTTGAGCATAATCCCTTAAAGCCGCAATTTGTCTAGGTATTGTTGAAGTATTCACTTCCTACCTCAAACAAAATACAACTTCTCCATTAAAAGACCAATAAATTAATATCGTGTAACGACATAGTAGCTGTTTATTCTGAGACTCGCAATCTGTGCGCAAAATTCAGAATAATTTCCTTTTAATGCAAATAGTCCGATAAGAGTTATTGAAAACGAGAAGGGAAGTTGTGTCAAATCAGCGTTCCTTTTAGATGTCTTATGCGACCCGAATTAACTTTTTAAATTATACAAATATCCCATTTGTACTCGTCTAAGGAGACTTAGACGAGTTCGCCACGGTGGTCTAGCGGTCAGAACACTAGCCTTGTAAGCCTGGGGTTCCGGGTTCAATTCCCGGTGGTGCTCAAATTTATAACTTGTGTTGGGCGAGGCCGTGGTCTAGGCATCACGGAGTTTTCCTCCGGGGGCTTCCCCGGTTTCTCCGTGGCATCCCAACAATTACTCCACTCACACACAGAAGAAGGCAATGGCAAACCACTTCTGATCATCTCTGCCAAGAATGTATATATATATATATATATGAGCAGGTCCCTGACAACCTGAAGAGGTTGGAAGGATCCTGTTCGTCAGACAGAACACTACAAATAAAAAAAATAAAGGAGACTTACCAACTATCTAATAGAGCAAAGCCAACGAAAGTTGGGACCCGCAGATGCTCAAGGCACTGAAGGCCTAAGTATCCTAAATAAGTAGTTAAGCATCCCAGGACCAGAGGCTATGAAAACTTGGACAGAGTGACCGGTTTTCATTTTTACTGCCTATGTTGTGACCTTCGAAATGGTCGTTTCGAAATCGAAGAAACTTGTAGTAAAAGGTGATTTAGATGTCACGGCTGTCGTCTGAGGAGTGGGGAGTCGTCTTAAGCGTCTTAACGTTTACGCCATATAATACGCCTCATATTGTCTTCAGATACACTTACCTCTGATCTGTTTTCGCTGAACCTTCCTGCTTGACAGCGAAACGTACAAGATACATTCAAACACACGTTTTATTTAGAGGACCATGATTTATAAACCGCTGTATTGGGCACTGGCCACCTTCATATTTGTATATGTAAGTCGAATTATTTCACTTATACTTTTACCTGCTTGAATCGAATGTATAATATGTAAAGTAGAGATTACTTAAAACAATGCAGAAGATCAGAAAATTATACACAGTCGCCTTGTTAAATTACTGCACTGTTAATGATTTGTATAAGATTTTCACTTGGTGTTGTGCATTTTTTTGAACAAATTTAATACATTTAACGTAAATTATAAAGGACACGTCTGGCCATTCTAATGTTCAGTATTGCAAAAAATAGTTATCAGATTTCGACCAAATTTGGTGTTGGGATCTATATTGAAAGTTTTAATCCATCTTATAATTTAACTCTGAGACATTTAAGAGTGGTTGGTGATCATTTACTATTCTTAAAGGTTTTATGTAATACTATTTATTAATGTGTGTTTTGTCATAACAGTTTCCATGATATGGTGATTATTTTCTGTTGACGGATTCGGGTTTTGTGGAATGGTATGGCAGCCGTTCCCATAGTAACCCTGTTCAGGGATACGTACCATGTAAATGTACTCTGTACAATGCAGCGCACTCATTATAACGTCGACATAAGGTCATATTTGAGATTATGGCGTAGTAAATCGTATTATATTCTTTAATTAAGCGAATTGATATAAAATTGTATTGGAACGTCACGTTGTAGGAGAAACTATTAAATAATCGCCTCCACACAAAATCGAGTCCTGTAAATTTGTACACTATTGCACGTATCAGCTCGTGTTCTGGCACGTATCTGTATGACATATGTTTCGGATGTTCCATGACGCCATTAGTGAACTTCATCAGTGGTCTGTTTTGGTATTGGCACCTTTCAGTTCTGCTATGACGGTGTCAGCTGACTCAATTTCTTGCGTACAATTCAATTATCAGGTACTTTCAATACGAACAGTGTTTGTAATTACGGCAAGCGAACGTTTAAGAAGAATGGGGAAACAATGTTTGATTTCTTTCGAACTTCTTGTAATTACTCTGGTTCTTTGCATTTCAGGTGTTATGTATGGCTAAATGTGCAGATAAGACATCAGACTCCAGTAAGTAATTTTTGCAAGGATTAGGCTTGGGAGATTGAGTCTTGTGAATTTCACTCTTCTG
Organism: Zootermopsis nevadensis; assembly: GCF_977971745.1. Lineage (NCBI taxonomy): Eukaryota > Metazoa > Arthropoda > Insecta > Blattodea > Termopsidae > Zootermopsis > Zootermopsis nevadensis. The sequence goes on along the minus strand of NW_028259154.1, from coordinate 24,169,043 downwards.
TTCGTGCTCTCTCAGGCTACCTACATAACCATTGGTCGTTGATAGATTTATTGTTGTTTGAGCAGGGAGTGCATATTTACTAGAGGACACTATTGTTTATTTTCATCGGTACTTAGGTTCTTGAGGCGTAAAATGACGCAAAGGGGGCCGCTATATGCAATTTATCAGCTGTACGTTGTCTGGAAACACACAGATGTTTCTTGAAGCCGCCAAGTGCATAAATTTGTTAACACAGATCATATATAAATTACTTATTTTCGTACATAACCACGGATGAGACTGAGAAATTCAAGATAGAGTTACCTGTTATAGACCATCGTGCTTCGTGCGTGTTTGACGACACCGTGTCAAATACAGAAGTTATATAGCCTTGTGAGTTAATTGGGAAGGATGTGAATGGATAAGAATTCATATTCGTTTCAAAATTCTTGGACTATAAAACATTACGGTGATAACTAGTTCTAATATCGACTGGGTTGTCAGCTAGAATTACATGTTTTTCGTGATTGTTCTCAGTCTCTTCGGGTAAACGTCGGGATATGATTTTTGAAACACGCTTCAGCAGCCGCCTTCGAAATCCTTAACGACTTACCTTTCATAAACACTGTCTCATTTAATTCGAAGTTATATAACCTCTGAATTTGAAACATTATTATTATTATTATTATTATTATTTTTCCAAAGTACATTACGTTTGTATTAACTCCACGCGGCAGAGTTCTTCTTAAAACGCTGATACACGCTTAACAGATCAAGAAAATCTCCGCGTCTTATTAAACCACAAGAACCTGACGCTTGAGCCTATTCTGAGCCATATAAATCCAATCCATATCTTACCTCACCTACTATTTATTTAATTCATTACATTGTATTTTCCCATTTACATCATTCGCTCTCGAATAGTGTCTTTCTTTCAGATTTTCCGTCAGAAGCCTTAATACATTTTTCACCTCTTTGCGTACTACATATTCTGCCCATCTTATATCCTCGATTTCACCTTCCACAAATATGAATCCCCTCATTATGTAATTTTCTAATAATTTCGTCACTTCCTTTCTTTTGGGTTCGAGACTTCAATCCTAAATACAAGAAATAGTATTCTTCTCAAGAATTGTTTTTCTGAAATGCCTTCGGTGTATCTCCTACTGACAGACCAAGTTTCAAACCCATACAACCTTCATTATGCTAATAAATGTGTAAAGAATCGACTAACAACACACAGATTAATTCTGTTCGACACGCAAAATTTTCCTAAAGCACTCTGTTTTATTCTCAGGCATCGCACTGACAAACCAACTGTGCAAACTTTCGCATGATTTAGAACCTTTCGCGCCTTGGTCGCATCAGCTCGCGACTGAGGTAAATGATGCTGGGAGTGGTGCTGAGGTATTCGTCAAGCAGCTGCGAGACGACTGCAGGAAGTTAAAAGGTAGAACACAATTCAAAGAAATGTACTTAAGTGTGTGGATAAAAGCTCAACAGATTAAACAATGATTTCGAGATTAACATATTCACTGCCAGAAAGAAAATCATCATTCTAGCAAAAGTCAATAATATTCCAATATGTTCCAAAAGTCTGGGAGCCATGGAATAACTCTGTTATTTGGCAAAATATTGGACAATTCGAAGAGATACGATTTGTAGAACGTGACATGTTTCCTGTCTGAATTGTTGGATTTTTACCTAGGACGAGCCATCTCGTCCTTGGCCCCCCCAAAAAATTCCAACTTCTGATACAGAAAACAAGAGATTTGGAACAAATTTTCTAGCTTTGTATTTTATAAAATTACAGAGTTCTGTTATGGGACATACTGTACATCAGATATTCCAATATCCTCAGGACCTTCATAGTTTAAAGATAAAGCTTAGAAGGATTAACACACGAAACTTTGTGAAAATGTGTTTGGAGTTAGAGTACGTGTTCTGAGTTCAAACTTGTTATGACAATCATGGTTCCTGGGCTCGCAGAATAATATTGGCCTGTAAACTGCCAGCAATGAAAACCCTAACACGTCTTGTTTATATTCGGTCCCTGTAAATGTCTATGTTATAAAATTAACATAAGTATCGGTGCATGAATTGGGAGCAGCTATGTTGTGAGACTGCAAGTTTATCAATGTTTCAGCTCGAACTTTAACTGGGGGCGAGAAAGTGGCGATCGCCAATGGATTGCGAAATTTTGGCACGAATTCCAGGATCGTCATTGCCAATTTGTCCAAAATGACTACTGGAGGAGGATATTTAATGGACCAATTTTTTGTCATTGCTGATAAACTGAATCCAATAACGGAGAAATAAGGAGCGACTTATGCAACCGGTTCAACAGAAAACGGAATTATAATAATACTTGTGTCAGTAGGATGGTTAGGATATGGGCTGGTGGGGTTCATCTCTTATCTTCGCCACGTCTCAGCATCCTCTCCAACGGATGCAACGTGCAAAACGGGTCAGAGGGTGAAACAGACCACTCACTTCCATCTAGTGTCGGTCTTAAGAAACGTGGAGCTATACTTCCAGACACTTGGCTTTTAATTAACAATAAAATCAACTTTTATGTTTATTGTACAATAACATATTTGCTTCAATTTGTATGCTAATGATTTCATTGTAGACACATTAATAAAGAAAACCCAAAAAGAGAACTTATGTGTTTATGTCACGTGTTGACGTCTGTTTGCCAGTCTACGCTGTTTGCTGTTTTAAGCTGTAAGATGCAAGTTCGGCTAGCGTGGCGCGTAATAACTCCATACTTCTAAACAGAATCTTCACGTTCTTATTGTATAAAGTACTGCCTGATTATTACATCGTGAGTGTAATAAGTAAGTACACAAGAAGGCTATTTACTTAAATGATTACAATAATTATTTATTTTAATCCGTCTTATCACAATATTTTAACATTTACATATAATATGTAAATGTTCCGAAATGTAAATCGATCAATTGATATGGAACATCAATGATATTTTATTATCTTAATTATAAGAAATTTAAAATATTGTATAATATATAACATATAATATGTAAATGTTCCGAAATGTAAATCGATCAATCGATATGGAACATCAATGATATTTTATTATCTTAATTATAAGAAATTTAAAATATTGTGATAAGACGGATTAAAATAAATAATTATTATAATATTCACAATATGACGCAATTACAATATCTTTTAAATGATTACGTTAATAGCTGGCTGTTTATAAAGCTACCGATTATGTTCATGCACTTTCATTCTGCTCGTGAATACACCATGCATCTGCTCCTGACGTTTCGCTCATATACATCTATCCAGCGCTAAAACTAGTAGAAAAAACGTCGATGGAAAACTACCCTTAGGCTAGAATCAGCGTGGAATTGGTTATAACACGTTGTCAATGAGCTGAGTAGAGCTAACGTGGTGGAAGTTAACAAAGGTATAGAGGGAGTTTTTTAGGTGTAGGTTTTAAATTTAATCACTTTCATAAATAAAAAAACCCATTTATATTACAGCTAATAAAATTTCCTAGCAAAACACTAAATATGGATGGGACAAGAAGTGTGCACCGGGTATTGGCTGGGAAGCCTGACGGGAAGAGAGCGCTGGGGAGACCTAGACGTAGATGGGAGGATAATCTCAGGCGTGGGGAGACCTAGGAGTAGATGGGAGGATAATCTCAGGCGTGGGGAGACCTAGAAGTAGATGGGAGGATAATCTCAGGCGTGGGGAGACCTAGGAGTAGATGGGAGGATAATCTCAGGCGTGGGGAGACCTAGAAGTAGATGGGAGGATAATCTCAGGCGGGATCTATGGGAGATAGGAGTTGAAGGAGACTGGATTTTGTTGGCCCAGGACAGGGTCCGGTGGAGGGCTTTGGTTAATTCGGTGATGAACCTTCGGTTTCGGTAAGCCATATAGTTAGGTAACACACCAAATAGCACGACATTTTACTTTCCTATTAACGAGAATCCTAATTCTATATGGAATTAAGAGGAATTTGATTTATACCACTTTAGGTCTGACGTTGGTGGTTCCTGGTCCCTTAGGACTTGCTCCTCTGTTGCTACGATTATTTTTCCAGGTTACGTACAGCGCTTAGATACGGAGTACAGAGACTGGTGATAAATACACAGCGTTTTGCTTCAAGCGACGTGGCTAATAGGTACTGCACGGACCGGAATTTGGACAGCCCTGTTATGGAAGGAGGCGATTTTCTCTAAAACAGCGCTCCTTTGTTAAGGCGTGAGCTGTCATCAGGATGACATGTCGATGATGGAAGACAAGTTCAGAAAATAATGAGCAGAACAAATCTGCTTCGTGAAGAGGAATGTGAGAAGTTTGAGTTAGTTTCAATTGCCAATAAAATGAGGCATAAATGTGCGGATTGTAGAATATATTGTTTTTTTTTTGGAAATAGTTTCTTGTGTGTTGTGTGGGAGGACATTTCATATTACACCACGTATCTGCAGTGCTTAATACAGTTTCGTGAGGGTTGCAGAGAGCTCCAGAGCTGTAGCAACCCCTATAATTTTTTTAAAAAAATTAAAAATTTATGTTTGTGTTTATATAATTCGTAACACTTTATTTCATCTATATCATTATTTAAATATTTCCCCTTACGTTGTCATTATCCACGAATTGGCTGAACTGATAGAAAGTCCACGGGTGAGGATTGCGAAGCAGAACGGGGCTATCTTCCGACTGCAAGGATTTTAGCGCGGCTAGCCGGTCAAAAGCATCGAACGCGTTTGGCTGTGGAGTGAGGGGCAGTTCACTGGTACAGCGCGTATAGGAGCTGCAGTCCCCGTAGCCGGCTTATAGTAAACACCCTTGTCCGTTACCACGTGTATTAGACTGGTTTCTGTATCACAAACTTTTTCGTGGTTATTGTTAATGAGTGTTGAATAATTCTGTGTGCTGACTATTTCTTGTTCTGATAATGAACTTGTGTTGGGCAAGGCCGTGGTCTAGAAAACACGGAGTTTTCCTCCGGGGGCTTCCCCGGTTTCTCCGTGGCATCCCAACAATTACTCCATTCACACACAGAAGAAGGCAATGGCAAACCACTTCTGGATCATCTGCCAAGAACGTATATGAACAGGTCCTAGTCCGAGAAAAGGATGGAAGGATCCTGTTCATATGGACCTGTCGTCAGACAGAACACTAAATAAATAAATAAAATGATAATGAGCAAAGGAAGTGTATCATAGTTACGGCAAATTACTTTTTATAAATTGTCTTTGAGTGAAAAAAGTGATGTAAAAACTCATGGCCGCCCTCTTCCGAACTTAGAAATAGTTAAAACATCGTCGATCACGTATGGGTTTTCTCCTGATGTAAATTTACTTTTCATTTATTTACATTGTTTTGTGTTGAAAAACTATTCTGATTTTTCTCCTTTTGCGCAGAACTACCACTTCTCAGACTCACGAGCTGCCACTTTTGGGTTGTATATTCAGGTCTTGTACAAGTTGTGTTGACTGGTAGCATGTCCTCATTTACTGCACTGCTCGCTGCCCAGACACACTAGCGGCTTCTTAGTCAGGTCTCTCGTTTCAGGTCGTGGACCAGCGACCTCACTTAAATGGCCCACACCTTGATATAGTCCACCTGCATAGCAGCGCTGTCTTCATCTACGCCGAGCTGCCAAGAGGAGAGCCACTGACGTCGACCATTCCAGAAGTCTGTTGAAGCCTGTAGTGAATTTCATCGAATTAGGAAGAGCAGGCGAGTGGAGAATTTATATTAGACCCTGAGGTCGGTAAGATATAACTTGATACGGCTGACATATTTAATTCTCAAGACGAAATAGTGTCTCTAAATCTCCTGACGACCGACGCTATTTCAAGTGTAGGAAATGTATGTATATCGTATAATGAAATGGAAGGGCAGTCATGGGTAATAAACATTGAATTTTAAACAGACTGCATTGGCCTACTTCAAGATGTAATTCCGATATCCCCTGGGACAGAATGCGTTTTTATCAGGATATTTATACTCGATATTCGAAGTTGATATAATTGCGTCATATTGTGAATTAAAATTTAATTATTCGTGTTTTTCCCCCATCTAATCACATTTTTATTTATTTTTACCTTATTACATTTTGTCTTCTATACTCGTTCTTTCAAGTTCAGTAATAATTAAAAATATTTTAAATTATTTACGTTACAGGCCAATGTTAAACCACTATCACTTCAAAATATACCCTCACTCCAATGAATTTGGATGTAAACATCATCAGAAGTTACACAACAACAGTAATTAAGTTTTAGTTTATAAGATTATAATTTTTAACTTTTAACTTTACACCTGAAGATGGTTCAATGTAACCGAAACATGTAGTAAAAGGATGTACCAAATATGTAAATGATATTTTAATATCTTATGTATAATTTTATTTATATACAATTGTGATTAGACGGAAAAAAAAACACGAATAATTCGATATTCATATCATTGGACCTACGTGAACCGAAATGAAATTTATCACATAACGTGTAATATGGACCTCCAAAACAAAACCAAATCTAAATTCGCCCTGTTGGAATAGACAGGACATTGCTGACGGTGGTGAATTCTTCTTTCTTACCTGGGGCGAATTATTACTCCATGGTTTACCCCCTGGATTGTCTGCATTGTCTGGAAAGTATCCGTTGACTCCACCCACTGCCAAGTTCAGGATCAAATAGAACTGAAATAGCATAGAAACTTCTCTTAATGCATGCAAAAAAAATTTATGATACTAACTGAAACACGAAATGCACTAATAATTCAAGAATGTGAAATTCAGTACCTACCTTCTTCGTTAGTTATTGATTTTGGAACTGACACGGCGAAGGCAAAATGAATATTGGCCGGGCATCACAATCCTAATGCCAGGGTTACTCATACATGTATTATTTATTTAATCAGATAATCTTCTTGCGTTGACAACACAAGAATTATAATTGATACTTAATAGTACTTTCGAAACATATATTTCACCATTTATTTCCAGTTCTCCTAGCTTACCTGTTTGTCGAAAGGCGCCATTTTCGTTCCGTATTTCCATGGATTATCAGCAGTCCCAATGGTTGAATTAAACTCAGCAAGATCCCAAAATCCACCTTCTGGTGGAGTGATTCTGCCAAGTTCCTCATCATCAATAGCGAATTTTAAGAAATCTGGAAGTAATTAAGTATACTATGATAAATTTTATCCATCACGTACTGTAATTACAAGGCAAATAATTAAACGAACTTTGATATTAACCGTTAATAGACCGGGGAAAATATTCGGAATTAAATGCAATTTCCAAGTAAAAATAAGTCTCTTATCAGGGGCTGAACTTCTTTATGTATTTTAGAACATTCACGCTAAGGTGTTATTTAAAACTGAATCTAGTCGCGATTCTTTGTTTGCGTTTTATTTATGAAAGTAGCCACGGTGAATCTTTGGCCTGCTGTAAGCACAAGATACTGACGTTTTGTGTGGGAGCATTTTCGAACATTATGCATTTCTTTTTGAGTGTCGGCGTTAGGAATATGTGAATCTTTATATGGAGGTACGTGTTATGATTACCTGTAAATAACTGTTTTAAGCAGTTAACATTTACAGTTCCGAAAGACGTGACTATGCAAAATATCGATGGTGTATTGGAAAATTTATTATAGTCGGGTTCTGTATGCTGCTATTGCAAATGAAACATAATGGCATAACCGTTTCCATAAATTGTTTGAGTACTTAGAAGATGGATGCCAGTAAAAGTGTTAACTGCTACTACACTACAGTAGATCTCACCTGCGGTCCATTCCAGTTGAAAGCGATGGAAATCGTGGTTGAAACCCTGGTCCGTTTCCAAACGTTTCTCGAAATGCGCCTTGTGCCACCCGCTTATGGGCCAGAACGGACCAAAATGCAGCGTCGACGAACTCAGTTCAGTGCCAATGTTCAGATCGTGCACGGTCAGATTCTTGTTCCCGCGGCCCTCGGACAAATCGATCTCTCCTGAGGCCGGCCAAGATCCATACTCGTTGTAGCGTGGCAACAGCCAGATTGCTTAACGACGATAAGAAAATAATTAATTCAGTAGCGTTAACTAGAATATCGTTGGGACTATCATTGTCCGGTTCGTTCCCATTTTCATGTCGTGAAGACAGGGATTATGAAACGTCCCTGCTCATTGAACAGTCAGTCACTGAGTGTACGTGAAGTCCCTTACCCGGCCATAACCAGTCCCCAGTCGGCAGTTTTGCCCGCACTTCAACTTTTCCGAAACAGAAGCTGAAAGATTCGACCGTTCGTATTCTTGCAGATGTGATCGGGTTCAGGACATGTACACTTGTTCCTCTTCTCTCACACCCCCAGTCCGACGGGTTTGTACATCTGCAGGAACACAAGATCAAATGCAGGCAAATTAGTATAGCGATACGTGATGCTCTGGAATTTTATCGCTGAGAGACCTGGACCAAGTGACCGACGGTCCTGGCTGCAGAGGTTTCTTGCGTTCACACGTATAAAAGAAAATGACTTTGAAGCAGCGCACGACTATCTCCACCCAAATTCGTACTATTCAGCCACCTTTCCAGCTTTTTCGAAAATTCATAACCGTTTCAGTCGAAACAGCATCATTAAATAACTTAATAATCAATTAGTACACAGAGAGACCATGGAACAAAGTTTGATATTTTACTGAGCAAATAATTTTTGTTTTTATTGTTAGGTAACTTTATGGTGTAACCGAAAAAATATTTTAAACAGAAATATTGGATCTTAACGAGTAACAGGATTATATTTTTTGTTACGTAGAAATTTTTGGGTTTCGTGTAAAATAGGAATGGCCTATATTTGGGCAGTAAAGACCAAAATGTAATTAGGCCGAAAATAGGTGTAGAGCACGTTTCATATTTGTTATGGTCCTTAGATTTGCTTTAAAGATGAAACAAGGGGGCTCACATACGACCTAATCCACAATATCTGCCGAAGGATTCAAACGATACACATACAACGTAAATTAAACCCTTAAGTAATGTGGCCTTTGAAATAAATTAAAGTAAACGAAACATTTGAAGTCTAGCTCTACGTGGTATTTAATATTCCCATTTTATTTGGTGACGTGAAACGAGTCTTATCAGATTCTGTTGACAGACCCAGGAGATCCTTAAAATCTCTAAACAAAGCGCCAAAACCAGAATATGCCCAAAAAATTTAGGGTCTGTAACACCGAGTTTGATCGATCGGTCATTTCGATGGATATGACGAGAATAATTAGTTGTTTTCGAAAAGAAGATTGCGATAAACAATGAGCACAAGAGAATAAGAAAAAAATGAGTAGAGTCTGAAAAAGATTGCCGTGCACACTTACTCGTCTGCTGGAGCCCCTCCGTACAGCTTGAGTGTTCCGGACGAAAGGAAACGTTCTCCGTGTTTGTCTGCTGTTAAGGTCGGTTTGATGAACAGCTTACCGTCCCTCACGAAGCTGTTGGAACGATTGTTAAGGTAGATCTGGAATTCCCAGTTCTGAAACAGATCGCCACACCAAATTAACGTTGCGAACACTCCAAGCGACTTTACCGAGCAGGTTAACACAGTGATGATATTGCAAGACCGTGTTTGGTATGAGTCCGAGCCAAATCAGATACACTGAGACTCTCTTGGGACTCCTCAGGACCTTCCAGTTAAAGGCCTCATGATGAGTTAAAATATTTCACAACCAGACGACGACTCGAGTCATTTTCCATGACCATTCTATCATCCCTCGCTTAAGGACACTTCAGAGTACGAAACTTATATAGGGCGTATGGAATAGGGCAAGGCCTGCTTCAGATGTTACTAGGACCACGAAATGAAGGAAAATGAGATGTGGAGAAATACAGACTAAATTTTAGTCGGAAACGCAAATGGAAGACATTATTTGAGAAATACAGGCTTAGATGAAGAGGGTAATATTAAAATGGATCGAAATGTGGTGTAAGGACTTTGATGTGAATTGGTTCGGCTAAGTTCCACTAACAGGTTCTTCTGAAGACGACGATGAATCTTGGAGGTCAAAAAATTGATGAGGAATTTCTTGACTAGCTGAGCGATTATCAGTTTCTCGAGGAGGCCTCTGCCCCATGCAGTTAGCTATTTCATTGTTTTATATCCGTGCAGTGAATTTGCACAAACCGTACGCTTAAAATGTCAGACAGAAAACAGTGTTCGTTCTGCTTAAGCGCCATTGAGTGACCGGAGAATGGAGATCGCTCCCACCAATCAAATTCGTACATCCGCGTGTCCTTACTGCTTATACCAGAAAATTAATACTACGTGATATGTGAAGCCCTATTGGCTTAACTTTAATACGAAATTCCATGAAAATCGACCGACCAACTGGCACGCAGATGCATTGACAGATATCACAGCTATTTCATTCATAATTTCTGTTGAGAAATGATAATAATTAGGACACAATGACGAAAATTTTGTTTGCTTGGGAAGGTTTTTGAAGTCGAAGGTGTTAATGGTACGTACCCCACCTCCTGCTGCAGTTTTCTCGTGGTTCCATGTCTGAAAATCGAAGGTGTCGAACTCTTCGTTAAAGATGAGTTCTCCGCTGCAGATTTGTGATGGTGCCTTGGTGCCACTGGCAGTGGTAATTGAGGTGCCACAAGCCGACGCGTCGGTGGCGACTGCGCATAGCAGCAACAGAAGTGATTTCATGACGTGTGCCCTCCTCTATGCGAAATGTTGGTGTTCGAGATGCGACGGTGGTTTTATTGCGGCAGAGAGGATGACGCAGGCAGGCAGGCTTGTGCTTCACCCCGAATACCGTTTTATCAGGGAACTTATCCGCTGGAAGGTCATATCCATTTTATGAACAGAAGCATGGATTTGCACCGGAGTACATCTGTGTACGTGTTGCGGTAAACAAAATAAATTAATTAAACTGTTAGCAAATGGACCAAAACTACTTCTAAACCAATTTCAGTTTGTTACCGTATTTAAAGGAACTACATGGATAGCTCAGTCAGTATAGTGACTAGCTACGGGCTGGACGACCATGGTTCTATCCCCGACGGGGGCAGAGGATTTTTCCTCTAGCGTCTGCGTCCAGACCGGCTCTGGGGCCCACCCAGCCTCCTCTACAATGGGTGCCGGGGTCCTTTCCCGGGGTGTAAAGCCGGCCGGGGCGTGATGCTGACCTCCCACCCCCATCTAGTGCCGAGGTCAAGGAAGAGACGAGCTATACCGCCTCTCACCCCAAACGCCTACATGGCGTATAGTGGGACAAACTTTACTTTACTTTTTACGTGTTCTTACCTTAAAATATCTGATACGTTATTTATTTATTTATTCATTCATATTATCAACCTGTATGTGGTTTCAATAATGAAAAATGTCTAGTACTTTGTGTAGTGTCTTTATTTGCGTTATAAATTGAACCTTGAGTTTGAGTGTTTGCAAAGTACTGGTTTGGAAATTCCGAAAGCCCATGCGGGTGATAATTGATTCATGCAGGCAGTAACTTTGAAAGGACTGATAATGCACACAGACAGGCAAGACAAGACACCTCATGTGGTGTAAGGACGGTCCTAAGAATGTTCAGACAAGAAATAACGTCAGTACGTTGGAAGAGCTTTGTGTTGATACAGATACTGTTAAAAAAACAAAAGAACTGACCTTGTAAAATTTCAATAAATATGCCTGTTTTCTGTACTAAGACAATTGAAGGTTTGGCATTTTACTTCAATATTTGCAATTGACGTGGACAGTTACGATGTCTTAATAATATGGCTGTCTTCTTGATTGTAGCGCCGCGTAGTCTCGTAGAAGTTTACCAACGTTTCAGAGGTCGTTGCTGCCTCCATCATCAGGACGATGACTAAGTATTCATAGCCCTGATGCCCTACAATATATTTTTGTCTTTTTAATTCACTCTATTTGTCTTCATTTTTCGATGTTTCTTTATTTACTTATCTTACCGTTTTTTTAAAAAAAAAATCCCTTCACTCCATTTTTGCCGACTGAAATATCCCTTACCCTCTGTAGCACTCGTTTCTGCACGCTTACGTTAGCCGATGACTAAATGTACATTCCTACCCAGTAACCTTGACCTTAAACGGGTCTAACCTTGGAATATCTGAAACCGACTTAAAGCGAATAAGCTTTCTTTCCTTCTCAAACTTCCTCTCGAAGAAATTCGATAGTACGGGCATAAATGCAACCTGTGGCTTACATTTTAGCGCACTGTGTTCTTTACTAATGGGTGTGGAACATGGTCTAAATGAAGAATATAAGTGAGGAGGATGTTGGTAAATAAAGTATTATGGAGAATATTTTTCTGGGAGGGAGTAATAGGAGAATGGAGAAAATTGTACGAGGGTCGCTCATTAAGTAATGCCCCACATTTTTTTCCTCAGAACATATTTATTCAAGATGGCTCAAATTTAGTGACAATATAAATCAATGTTTCCTTTACACATACTATTTTTCCACATAGTCCCCATCAACTTGTACGGTTTTACGCCAGCGTGGAACAAGTGCATGCATGCCTTGCCGGTACCAGCTCTTGTCCTGTGCACGTAGCCATGTCCTCACTGCTTGAATCACGCTCTCGTCATCTTCAAATCTTGTTCCGCGGATAGCATCTTTAAGTGGCCCAAAGAGATGGAAGTCGGAGGGTGCCAGATCTGGACTGTAGGGTGGATGGGGTAGCACCGTCCAACCCAATTTGGTGATTTCTTCCCGGGTTCTCAGACTTGTGTGAGGGCGTGCATTGTCGTGCAGGAGCAAAATTTCTGCTGGATGCTTGTGAGGCCGAACTCGTCGAAAACGCTTCTTGAGGGTTTCAGGGTCCTGATGTACGCGTCTGAATTGATGGTCGCACCTCTTGGCATCACATCCACAAGAATGACCCCATCACTGTCCCAAAAGACAGTCATCATGACTTTTCCGGCGGAGGGAGTTGTCTTGAATTTCTTCTTTCTCGGTGATTGAGGATGATGCCACTCCATTGACTGCCTTTTTGTCTCTGGCTCAAAGTGCTGTATCCAGGTTTCGTCACCTGTAATGATCCGGGACAGAAAGACCTCTCCCTCAGCATCAAAACGCTCCAACAATTCAGAAGAAATCGTTTTCCTTTGAATCCTGTGGTCTGCTGTGAGACTTCGTGGAACCCATCTTGCGCACACCTTCGAATATGCGAGAGCCTGGATAATTGCAATCACACTTCCATTGCTGACTGAAAGCTGTTGGGCCAATTGTCGAGTTGTGATGCGCCGATCCTCACGAATAATGGCATCCGCGCGGTTCAACATGTCTGGAGTGGTGGCTGTGGCAGGACGCCCAGAGCGCGGCAGATCACGGAGCTCGGTTTCTTCACTTCCTGAAGCTTTAACTCTCTTAGCCCAGCGACCAACGGTGCTCCAATCGACTGCACAGCTTCCATACACAGCACACAAACGTTTATGAATGTTCACCACCGTTTCTTTTTCAGCAACAAGGAATTCAATTACAGCTCGTTGCTTGTAACGAGAGTCGTTCACAGACGCCATTTTTACAGTTCACTACAGCTCCGCTATTGGTTGGAAACATTTGAAACTCCGTACACGAACGCGGGAAACATCAAATCTCAAGCATGTAAAAGTACACTTTTCTATCTTCATTATTGGCTGAGAAAAAAAATGTGGGGCATTACTTAATGAGCGACCCTCGTATAATGAGGAGCTTATCCTTCATTAAATGTAATTAGGGCGATTAAGTCAAGGAGGATGACGGAGTAGACCACTTGTGAGAACTATGAATAATGTAAGGGCAGTTTTATTTGTTTGTGTCTTGTTTAACGACGCTGCCAGACCTCAAACTATATAAATCGAGAAAGGGCAATTTTAAAATGATCCTTCAGGACAAAGGACTAGATCCAACTGAGCTGGGCTGTTATGGACACATCACAGAACTTTGGATTGTTTAAGATTTAGAATATTTATCGATCATCTGAACGACTATCGTCTTTTGAACGAGGAGTCTGCTCTGTGTGTTTAATTGCGCATTCATTTTCTCGTGCGATGACCTGTCACCGCCAACAGACTGCAGTACGAAGGGGAGTTACCAGTTTCTGCGCTGGCCTCACAGCGCGCGTCGGTTATGTTGATCACGAATCTGTCGGGGGTTCACAGCAGCGAATTGGTGTGAGTGGAAATAACGTGGTTAGCATCTTTCCGACAATACGAAGCATGATTAATTTTCGGTGTAACTATTCGCAGACCGCGCCCTAAACAAAGTTATTAGGCGCTACATTTGTGTATTCAGTGTTTGAAATTGAAGTTCATCGAAATATTACGTAAGAATTCAGGCCGTGCCTGAAGGAAAACACAACAGTTCTCAATGCCAAAGATCAATTGGTCTTTATAGGGTTAATAGATTTATTTTTATTGTCACATTAGCTGCCTGTCGTGTATGTACCACTGCTGTGCAGGCGAACCTAAATATTTCGTTCTGTTATATGCAGAAAATCAACCTACATGTTCAGGGTCTCCAAAACTTATAATACAATCCGTTTCATTTCGATGGTACCTCTTGCAAAGACCACGAAATGTGTCTGCAATTAATTGAAACTTTGTTAGTTTTCTTCGACGGTGTCAATTTGTCTTCACTTATTCATTCCTGTTTGGTCGTCTGAGTCTGCGAGTTTAATCAGATGCTTCAATCATTTCTTCAAGATTCTACGGTTGTCCCAAAATATGTTTTGAGAAATGGTTTAGAATGGAGTCCATTTACAGGCTTTTGTGTCGGCGGTTTTGGGAAGTTTTTGGGGTTTCACTTTAATTGTATAGATGCGAAATATCGTCTTTTACTTTCGGAAAAGAATATGGATTCCAGTTATCAAATAGATACTACTTGATTTATCACATAATATTTTTAATACGCTGAAATCAATGAGTTACGTCACAAATGTCAAGGTCAATTGGGAGAGGGGGGTGGGATAAATGCAGGCAAATGATCGGCGGACCACGTTAAGTGGCGTCTTGAGGAGAATAGGTTTTGACAGTGACAAGTAAATGAATTTGACTTACGACCGCGTTAAATGGCAGGCTTTGGTATTGTTGATGTTAATCCTCCGGGTTCTTCTAGGCGTAATTAGCTTAGTTACCTAGGTCCCCGGTTAATGTGTCCCATAATTCGAAGCCTAAAATATAAACTCTGAAGCAATGCTAAATCACATCAACAAACATTTATTAATGCCCTTGGCTGTTTGCAATTTACGGTTCGCAGAACGTAACAAATTATTATTATTCTTCCTCCCATTGTGTCCAAAAATTTGAAGTAGCTACGATAATTTGTTAAAACGCATTTAAACTTATTTATTTTGATTGCTGGCTGTTTTCATACTAACTCCGAAGTCATGACACAGCAAAGTCTGCTACACTGTATTCTTTGGGAGGTGAAGAGCGAACTGGTGATTGTGAGCTTTGTATTTTCTGGCCACAAATCAAAAGCAGCAATACAGCTCATGAGAGTACAAGGTTGCGTCCGGAAAACTAATAAAAAAAAGAAAAATCTGACTTCCGGGAAAACATCTGAACTGTGAAGCTAATGCATCCTGCTGCTATTCATTTATTTCCTTTCGTTCTGATGTAAGCCATTCAACTCGAGCTGACACGCCAAGACCACGTATTCTGGCGAAAACCAGTCGTTTTTAATTAAATGTCCATAGATTCAGACGATGGCTATAAACGCCTAAATGCTCGGCTATCCGCATTACGCTCTTATTGATGAAGTTGCCGCACTGCTTGGCGTTAGGTTTCTTCAGTTTTCTTACATTTTATCACGATTAAAATATGAAGGAAAATAAAAAAAATAAAAACAACCAAAAAACCGTGTTTTAAAAAGCAACGACACAGAATTTAGACATATCTTATTTTCTACGTAATCGTAGAGCTTTTTAAAATATGTTTTTCCATCAAAATATTTTTCTACTGAATATTTCGTGACTTATGCTCCTTTTAAATGGAATTTCAGCAGTGTTAATTCTTATGTGTCATCTCGTATACGCTCGTGTAGCGTGTGGACGGGAAAGAGTGTAGAAGGAAGTGTTCGTTACTTGTGTTAAGCCAATATCGTGCTATTTGCGTGGATGATGTGATCAGAAACACGAGAAACCTCAGTCATGATAGATATAAAACCTAAGAGATTTAACCCTGAACTTCCCGAATACGAGGCCGGAGTGCTTAACACTTCGCCGCCTCATTCGGTCATTACGTTTATTGAGAGACGACCTCTAAATTTACGTGAATGTCGATATATATGACATGCATACAGAATATAATTCTGATGCCTTATCACTTCAAATTGATTTCTATTAATAGTTCTAGGCTTCAGTTTTTGTGAAGGCGTTAACAAAGTTTGATTTGTACTTGAAAGGTCTTTTGTTCGTATCTCAGCCATTGACGAATGTCTTGACTTCGTCAGTCCTTGGTAAACTCCGTAACTGTAACTTAATAATGAATTTCGTATACCTAGTATTGTGACAAGCATTTCTGATTTAAAAAAGTCAAAAATAATGAAACATTGACATATGGACGGATTTTGAAGAAACGTGGTATGGACAGCAAGTATTTGAGACCCACACAACTATCGCACATGCCAACGTGATAATCATGTAAACTTCTGAGGTGAAATGAACACCAGCATAATTTAATGCAGAGCCCACAGTATTACGTGGTGTTGCTTAAACAGCCATGCAAATAATTTTCATAGCATGTGCAGTAATTAAAGTGGCTGATTGAACTCTATATTAGGCCTAGCCTAACAATCGATAGCCACAACGGAACTTCTACAGCCAGTTACACAAAATCTGAGAACATGAGAATAAAAAAAAAAACACAAATCGAATATTGTATAGATCATTTATTGTGTTACACAAATTTAAAATATGGCACTAGTATCAAACTCTGGGGTCATATCTGCCAACTTCCAGGTAGTGAATACACACATTACAAACAGATGCGTGCCATTGCAATGTACGACTGTGGATTTTAAATTACAGCTTACGTTTCTGTACTGATGAAAGCATATACAAAAAAACAAGCTCTTTAATTCCGCGATATAAAGTTTCCGTCAGTCTGATTAGGTCAGGAATGTTTTACCACGAAGATGGCACTTTTTATTGAAATACAGAGAATATGTTGAACACAAGCCATTCTACAGTGCCCACACTTTAACGTAGTCCACTTGGAGGGCTGAGTTGTCACCTGACCAGGTCGGTCTCCAATAATCTTTATCCAGCCAGAAATTGAGCATAGCCTGAGGAAAAACATGCAAATACATTGATTGAATATGTGATACAGACTTTTTGAAGTTTGACTTTTGCGCTCGTGGCACGTCGCCATTTGAAAATGAAGTGATGAAGAGAATACGTGCTTTTGAAAGAGATAAGTTAACAGAGAATTAAAATATTGCATAACTGAGACGACAAGTTTGTAATATTAATTTAGTACTTTATGGTAATTACATGAATGTACTTCGCATGAACCAATAGCCAGAGGCGTATGTTCGGACAGTTACAAAGTGTTGGTTAGGAAAATATAATCGGTGATTGAGATGCACTACAGGTGGGAAAAATCAATTAAAAGCAGGAAATGATAAGAGAAGTAAAGAGTTGAAAAAATAAATAAGCGAGGAGAGTGTTGTGACCCGACGTACCTTGGGATTGCTGTTTTTCCACGGCTTTGGACGTAGGCCGTCTTGCTGCAGACCGTTCGTGCAATTGTCAGGAAAGTCGCGGATTCCACCGGCTCCGACTCCGAGACTCAAGTAGAACTGACGCACAAAATAGACGAACCTCAAATTTATTTACGGCGATATCTCACAGTCTGTGTAGAGTATCTGACACAGCGTATTCTACAGAAGATTGTTTATGCAAAATTAAGTGTTCGAGGAACGTTAAGTATCCCTGTTAATCTTATCGAGATATTAAGATAGCACGGAAAACTGTAATTTTCAACTGGTATCTTCCCTTCAGATTTCCCAACCAAAATTATGTACGCATTTCTCATCACCGCCATGCGTGCTACTTGCAATCTTATCATCGTTGATTTAATCATATGGCGAAAAATACAAATTATGGATCTGTTCATTATGCAATTTTCTCCAGTAACTTCTACCCTCTTACGATAAAATATTCTCTTCAGTACCCTGTTCTCAGAATTCTTTAATATTCTACTCCCCTTTATGTAAACGACCAAGTTTGACACCCATACAAAACGGGAAAAACTGTTCCTAAATAATAACAGTGGTTATCGGGACAGCTGTTTACTTTACCTCTCTGTCAAATGGTGCCAATTTTGAACCCCGTCCCCAGGGATTATCTTGGCTTCCGGCGAAGGCGGATAAATATCTGTATCCCCCTGGAGGAGGAACTAAGACACCGACTGTCTGTCCATCAACTTTGAACGTCATATCACCTACAACACACAGTAAGCAAATTAATACTGCATTTACCTGCGCACTGTGAAAGGGGCGGTGCTTAGAATTACGCCCGTTTGGAACCCTAGAAGCTAAATGGCTGCCCCGACTGAGGATCCTCGTAGTTGCTCTCAGTGTCTCATGCGAAAATGACGATATCATTTTCAAAAGTGTTTGAAAGTTTAGTTCCACATTACTGCCTTTCATGAAATCAAAATTTTATTAAAGCGCTATTAAAATATTATTATTGTCAAAACATTGCTTACCTGCAAAATTCGTTTCACATCATAAACAATTTGCTACCTGACTCTTTTATAGCTCGCATTCCATCAGTACCTGGTGTCCAGGTGAGGCTGTAGACATGGAAGTTTTCACACCAGCCAAATCCGCCCTCCCAGCTCTTCGCCTCGCTGTGAACCGTCTGGTCCAGACCCAAGAAGCATCCAGCTTCCAGGCGGCGTTCCCCGATGTGACTCTGCTTCTGGTCATTTAAGAAAAGCTCCCTGTTTCCCCTCGCCATGGCGATCCGTATTCTTCCTGATAGGTAATCCCTCCCATACCAATTTTCTTTCGGTTCCAGCCACAATTCTGATTCAGGAAACTCGTTGTTAGTACACTTTCTTTAATAGTCGATAAGTGTGCCTTATTATTCCTATGTTATAAGAATAAAACTAAATTATAAGATTAGTTTCATTTATCATACTAGTAAGTTTGAATCTAGTCGAGGCCTGTGACTTTGGCACGTTCAAGTCATTTTCCGTACCTGGGAATAACCAGTCGCCTGCTGGAAGCCTTGCCCTGACTTCCACGTGGCCGTAACAGAAACTGAAATGTTGACGTGTCCAAAGACGAGCGGAGAAAATTGGTGGAACGATGTCCCATCCCTGCGCCTGCTTCGAGCACTCCTCAGAGCCCGCGACGCCTGTACACCTGAGACGTCAATCAAAAACAATCAATGTTTCTTGTGTGGCCCTCGTTTCAATCATCCACGCGTTAAAACCTTTTCTTCTTGTGGTCACGAATTTAGGGCTATAAAAGACCTGTTGCCTGATACGTGGAGGGAAAAATTCTGTCATCCTGAACCAAATGAACAAATACACAACCTCCCTTTATTATACTTTGAGTTTCGCGTTCACGTACCCAGGCAGCTCGAGTTTTCCTTGTGTGACGAAATCCGCGCCGCGAACTTCCGAAACCAGAGTTGGAGAGACGTACAGGATTCCGTCACTTACATAACTGTTGCCCTTCTCGGAAGTGTAGGCGACAAATTCAAAATCCTGAAAACATTTATTACCAACTCATTACACTGCGAAATCTGGTCGGTCATTATGCGTGACGAACGCCGACTAAGTATAATATTTAGACTTAACAGAGAGAACGCAGCAGAATAATTGATAAAATTACACACCAAGAAGCTCCATAAGCTGTTCTAGTCACCTAATATAATTTAAACCGTAGAAATCTTACCCACAGATACTGCCACTTACAGACATATTGAAACAATTACAAATGTTCAATAAGACTGTCTTCCGAGATGTTTCACCGTGTAGTCTGGTAGAATTACACCGACGTTCCACAACCTCCGAAACGTCTGTATAATCCTAGCAGACTACACGGCGCAACGTCTCAGTCGTCTTCATACTCGCCGCCGTGAGGAATCGAAATCTCGCATTACATCGACTCTCTCGCCCATTATCCCAGGGGTTCTCAACGTTTTACAGTCCACACTCACCGCGTCCTATCGTCTCGCGAACCGCAAGTTTACAAATTACTTCAATTTGTTGAAACGCAATCACAGTTATTTTATAATATATAATAAATGTACATGGGCCACATGCTGCCCAGTGGCAGTATATTGCAAACCCCTGCGTTACTCCATCCACCCCACTCACCAATCCTATAATTGTAAACTGTCTCACTGCAGTGTCCAAATGTTTCGGTTTTGCTAAATTTGAAACTGTGATTTAGAACAGTGGTATTCAACATTTTTTGTTCGCGTACCCCCAGATATAATTTCTCTTCAATTTTGTACCCCCAAACTTGTTGGTGTATAATTCAAGTTATACATATTATATAATTACATCTAAAATAAATTAAATAAATTACATTACTGGTTAATCAGTGTTATCATAAAATAATATATATTTTTTTAAATTTCACGTACCCCCTAAGATGTCTTCGCGTACCCCAGGTTGAATACCACTGATTTAGAATACCAGATAAATATAAATTTCTCAGTTATTCCAACAGTCAGCAAGAATTATTTCAAGAACTACCATTTTAAAAGCGCTAGACATTTAAAAGACATGTTTCTAGTTGCATGTGACACACGCAGATTCCTACGTCGAATCACTTCGTCATATTCTTGCAACGTACGTACCGGACTGCCGGCTATTCGAATGTCATGTTCCCATTTCGCCGAGTCCAGGGTTACGAAGTTCTCCTCGAAGATGAGCTGACCCTGGCATGCGGGCTTCCCGTTCACCAGAGTAGGCGACTTGTCGCATCTCGTGGGGGGTGGGGTGACGGGCGGTTTCGGGGTGCCCTTCGACGTATCTTCATCACCAGGATCCACTAATTCTGTGTTAACAAAAGACAGTTACTTCGTTCATCGTCTCAAACCACCTTAACGTGCGAGCATCTGGGAACAAAATTAAGAGGTCCAATATTAAATTAGAGACAAATCGGTTCTGGAACTGATTCACTTCCCAAAAAGCTGAAGATCGGCATACAAGAGACAACAATTCTTCAGTCTCTTTGCGTAATTGTGTCGCATCCTGTCTTACTTCGACAGGAAACACAAAATGCAAGTGAGGCCTTTGGGAATGAAGCATTGAGGAAAACATTCCATTCGAATCTTACTGCTATATTCATTATTAAGTCTTTGCCCGTTTCAGTCTAGAGTCGTAAAATATCGCATGGCGGCTGACACTTGACATTTACGCCTGGGAACCAGCCAAATGGAGATTGGGCTAAGAGGGCCCCAGAGTCGGTCTGTACGAGGTGGAAATCAAAATCCTCTGCCCCTTCCACCAAGATGGCCATCCTGACTGACATTTCTGGTTTTCCTCAGTCTCTCTAGCCAATTCCTGGGATATTACCTTAAATTAGGCCACAAAAGTTTATTTCCATAAACTTTCCAGTTCATTAATTATTCGACACTGTATGTATGGTCTCACAACGTCGTTAAATAAGCCACAGATAAATAAAACATGCTGCATCCGGCAGTCACACCCCAGTTGTCTAACCCAGTGGTATTCAACCTTTTTTGTTCGCGTACCCCCAGATATAATTTCTCTTCAACTTTGTACCCCCAAATTTGTTGGTGTATAATTCAAGTTATACATAGTATATAATCTACATCTAAAATAAATTAAATAAATTACATTACTGATTATTCAGTGTTTATCATAAAATAATATATATATATATTTTAAATTTTACGTACCCCCTAAGATGTCTTCGCGTACCCCAGGTTGAATACCACTGGTCTAACCCGTAGCCTAGTCACAAACAGGTCTGTTTTGAGTATTTATTTTTTATGTCAGAATTTAGAAATGACGTAAATCGAGAAGTGAAGTATTTTATACTTACCAGTAACCGTCCAGCTCTGGTCCAGCCTCTGGTACCCAACCCCTTCATATTGAACGTACAACCAATAGTTGATTACGTCGCCAATATTTAGTCTCAGTCGGTCATCTTGGAATATCCAGCGGCCGTTCTTCGATTTGGTTATATCTCGTGATAACTGACCAGCCGCTACGCCGTCCAGTTCCTTGTTCACGTTCGCATGGAAGGCGAACAGTTGTACGCCCGGCTCATCTGAAACACCAGAAAGATCAAATCTCTGTTCTCATTTGATGTATTGCGAACAATTAAGTTTTCTGCACGCCTCGTATATTTAAAATTTCTAAGATTCTGAAATTACCGACGGGCCCTCATATGTCCTGTTATCTGTCATCCAATTTGAACAGTGCCATTACAGTAGAATAATTCAATTCAATTCATTTATTTAAGTGCGTGACAACAGCCAAGCACTAAACCAGAGTACAGGATAAAATATAATAAGTAATTAATTTATTTCAATAATAATAAAAATAAAACAAACAAATGAAACTAAATATATAAATGTACCATATTAATTATAATAATAATTCGATTCATTTATTGAATAATATTTCACAAATAAATGGGCTGAATACGATACCTAAGTAATATAATTCAATTTAATAATTCTAAATAAAATAAATAATACTAAATAATAATAATAATAATAATAGTTCAATTCCTTTGCTGAGTGTTTGCCAACAGCAAAGAACCTATGACAGGCAAACACTAATACAAAGATAGAAATTTGATAAAAAGAAAATAATCTACCTAGGTATAGTATAAATGTAAAACACTAATAAAATACGAGGAACAAAATAAAAACAAAAATCAAATTAAAACAAATAACCAAGCTAGAACCAATCAAGGCCACTCTCTAAATCATTTCTCTTATTAAGAAAGTGCCCTCAAAAGAAACAATGCCTATACCAAACACGTCCAAAAATGTACGTACGTCATTTGCAGCAACAATAATAATAATAATAATAATAATAATAATAATAATAATCCGTGACTAATAAATGTTCACGTGGTGTGTGCCGTGCGTGCGTGCGTGCGTGTGTATATAGTTCAGAGTAATATGATGTTAATGGGTCGTTTTGCAACATTTTTCAAATTGATTCCACGATGAATAGTTCTTTCTGAGAAGCTGATATTTGGAAACTAAACGTAAACACGAAATTTCCACCTAAACATAAAGGATAACATCTAGGAATGTGACACATACACGGCGCAAACTGCGCGTCTGTGAAGAACACCGGGACTTCACCTCGCTCAGCAGATGCTGTTAGCCTTGAAACTAGTTCCTGCCGCAAGCGAAATGCACATACGACTTCATTTCTAAGAAATTTAACCGGTCATGAAAACGGAGATAGGAACGATTCTGTCCAATGTTACAGAATTCAGAGATTGAAAGACTACGTACGGCCTCTGAAAAATTTCAGTCCAGCCCCCGACAATGTCAGATATTACATTATTAATTATTATTAATTGTTATTCATCGCATATCATATTAAAGTGTTATAATTGCAAATAATAAATTACATTCTGTCGGTTTTCGCAATTTTTACCTTTCGGAATTCATAGCCGTAAAACATGAGTAGCTCAGTTAGTAATAAGTTACTAGAGTCTGGACGACCAGCGTTCGATTCCTGACATGAGAGAAAGACTTTTCTTTTAGGCTCCCCGTCCAGACCGCCTCCGGAGCTCAAACAGCATCCCATTGTGAGTACCGGTGGACATTTCCCCGGGCGTAAAGTCCCAGGGTTGTAAACAGCTGGCAACTCGCCTCGTTACAGTGTCGAGATCAAGAACTCGTGGAGCTGTACTTCGTATCTCCTTTACCCGTGTAAAATCGTGCATGATGAATGACGTGTATTTAACGATGAGTTGATCAAAGAAGCTCTCTGGACCGCGATCGTGCTAAAACATATCCAGACGCCTTTTAGAATAAAAATTATTGTTCACCCCTGGCACGCATTCCGAACTTTGGCATTGGACGGAGATGAGTTATTACCTTCAGATTCCGGCTGCTACGACCCTGAGGAAGGAGTCGCGTTTTATAACAGTGGTACTTATCGAACTGCCTGGTTTAAGTGCGTAGAAATGTGAGAGAAATGATACCCTGAATTTTGAGGCGGAATAAACCGAGAGATGAAGCTGGAAATATTATGAATTTTGTCGAATTTCATATTAGCAAATTCGCTGTTTACATTCAACTCTGCCAGTCCACACAACCGAGTTCTTAGAACAAACTGTACCTGCATTAATGTTATGTTCAACGGATATTTCTGAGTTGATTTGTATTACTATAATTCTGTAGCCACCATTGAACTACGGGATGTGAACGCCGTGGAAATTACTTTTACTTAGATCAGAAATAATCTGACAATTCTACCATTTTTTTTTACAGAGTTACGTATTTCGTAGTATCAACTCTTTCATCGCTGAAATCCAAAATGTTCTGTTTTTACCATTTTTTCGTTATTTCTTTCCATGATTCGAAATTTCTGGAAATTTTACATCTCTGGTTATATAGCTTCAGATTGCAGGTGTTTGAGAATCGGGTGTTGAGGAGGATATTTGGGCCTAAGAGGGAAGACGATGGGGCGTGGAGAAAACTGCACAATGACGAGCTTAAAATTCTGTACTGCTCCCCCAGTATTGTGAGGGTGATTAAGTCGAGAAGAGTGAGATGGGCGGGACATGTAGCGCGCATGGATGGGACAAGAGGTGTGCACCGGGTACTGGTTGGGAAACCTGAAGGGAAGAGACCGCTGGGGAGACCTAGACGTAGATGGGAGGATAATCTCAGGCGGGATCTATGGGAGATAGGAGTTGAAGGAGACTGGATTTTGTTGGCCCAGGACAGGGTCTGGTGGAGGGCTTTGGTTAATTCGGTGATGAACCTTAGGGTTCCGTAAGCCATCTGCTTGGTTGGGTCCACTATTTGGGAAACCTGAGGGGAAGAGACCGCTGGGGAGACCTAGACGTAGATGGGAGGATAATGTCAGGTGGGATCTATGGGAGATAGGAGTTGAAGGAGAGTGGATTTTGTTGGCCCAGGACAGGGTCCGGTGGAGGGCTTTGGTTAATTCGGTGATGAACCTTCGGGTTCGGTAAGCCATCTAGTTAGTTAGTTAGGTTATATAGCTTATCCGGTGACATAACTAAGCCCTGATACAGTGACATTGGTTTATTGTGACGCACTATACTAGCATTTTCTGGAGGGGATAGGGGAATCCTCGACAAACCGTAAGGTAGGCTTTTTCTGTCACTCAACCTCAACGTTCACTATACATAATACGTGCTTGAAGTAATACGTTCTGAAACATATCGTTGTTTTCGACGGAAGGATGAGGTTTGGCAGAGGATGATTATGTTTGTATTACGTAGTTAGTGTAATTTGCGTGTCGTGGCAGCAATGACCTTGTAGGACATGAGATTTGAATCCTTTTCT
Source organism: Zootermopsis nevadensis (assembly GCF_977971745.1). Classification (NCBI taxonomy): domain Eukaryota; kingdom Metazoa; phylum Arthropoda; class Insecta; order Blattodea; family Termopsidae; genus Zootermopsis; species Zootermopsis nevadensis. The sequence continues at coordinate 24,143,569 of NW_028259154.1, read as the reverse complement.
TTCCACTCACACTTCTCAAGCTTTTATAATCTGGATGTAATCACTGAATAGCTCAGAATACGTTCAAACAGTTTAACTTATAAGAATTAATTTAGATTAACAATTCAAAATATTTTAATATGTTTTGGTCGGAAAGAGTGTTGGGCCTAATTCTGACAGCGGAGGTCCGGGCCTAATGCCTATAGGTCAGCGTGCAAACTATATGGTATGTAGGTCTGAAGCGGTCCGCGATGTTCAGATGTCTGGCTTCTTAAAATAAATAATTACGATGATATTTGGCGGAAATCCATGTTATGGGGTCGACAATACTCTTATTATTTAATTTAATCTACAGATGGGTCAGAGTCCACTACAGATGCAGAAACTTGTCATAAAACGATTAAGGAAACAACTCACGATATCGTAACCGAATTAATTATTAAAAATTCCGTTCTTACATGTTTTATATCTTAACAATTTATTGATTTTTAACTGCAAAAATTTTCTGCTAAAGTGATCACTTCAGAAGTAAAAATTATTACCTAAAATTACTCTAGATAGAAATTCAATGCGCACTAAAGGTGCGCAGTGGATTATATATTTCGAATTATGAAGCTACGACATGTCAGCTGTCAACTATACACTTTTGGATAACAGTAAGTGCATGCTTATCGCCAGTAGCCTATTAATGGATATATTTGGAAAGTATTTAAAAAAAAAACTAACAGTTGGAACAAAAATAAATTAAGGTAGAGATTTATTTCTCATACCTGGTATAGAAACACGGAGACCCTTGGGCTTCAGAGCCTCAAATTTGGCATCAGGTACGATGTAATCGGCTTTGGCAGATGTAGCAGGGAAGCTGGCAGCCAGAAAAACACATACACTAACGAGCATCTTGCCCTGTGTGGGACACTACGGTGACTGGGTTACTCGAGTACAGCGGTGATCAAGGATACCGTGACCACAACATGTTTCCCGTCTCGTGAATTCACCACGATTTCCCCTCCCCGTCTCTGCTTCCAGTCTTCATGAACTCTGCAAATTAAGCGAAGCTGGTGAAGGATGAACAATTTCACTTCTTAAGTTGTTTTATTACTTTACTGTTATAAGTGGATAAATAAAAAAAATATTTTTCTCTTTGTTTCGGGATTAAGAGTAAAAAATTGGCGACAATGGATTTATTTATATGCTTCACACCAGTCACAGCTAGTTACAGCCAACCACTAAAAATAACAAACTCAACCAAACAAGATTTTCCAAAAAATAAGTACTCTTTTCAAAATACAGACCACGTAAGGCAGGGGTCGTTAACATTTTCATCACCGCGTTCCGCCAATGGGCTATTCATACGTTCGTTGAAAGGCACAGAAAAAATAATGCATTTCTTTATCTTAAAAGTAAGAACTTGGAAAGATTAAAGCAATGAAATTATAATGTTATCCTTGCACTTGTACGCTATTAATTTGATGTTTTCAAACAAATATAACACATTACCGAAACTTGCAAATGGCTTATATTAAATTTGTAGTCGTGTTCGTAAGATGGCGTGGTGCTACGTGTCTTTATCGATATTACAGGAATTCAATACATCTACGACGTGCAATCTTTGAATTCGTGCGCTATCTACCGGAATTATCATAGAATCGTTTCATAACGCATATGGTTGCAACGTTTACCTTCGAAAATTCTTGCAATGCACTGATTTAATTTCTGCTGTCTCTGTGATGGCACGTAATCAAAGTTATCTATTACTGTGTAATCAACTAGCATCATTCATGACAACTAAAAATATAATTTTCTGTGTTAAGTGTGCATAGACCTGTCTTTCACTTGTTGGATTTTTTGCGATTTTTGTTTATTAATTATTTTTAATGTTTTATTTTCTGCTCTACTAAACACTGTGTAATTTATTGTTTGATATTATGTGTAACATTTAAAGCTCCTGGTATCATCTCTGTAATAGGTACACTGTTCTTACATTTGGTAATCCGTTAATATCATACCGTTGGTAGCCCTGAAGTACTCGGAGTCTTTGTTAATATGTGGATATGTAGCCATCAGCTGTTTATGTGTTCATGGACTCTCTGGAAAGTGAATTGCGTTAGTATGGTAGGCAATACGTAAATAAGGTGTTTTAAATGATGTTTTCTATCCAGAGTGGGCAGAAAGTTTTGGTTGTATGGGGTGCGGCTCCTCCTGCTGAAAAATTTCATGATATTGTAGGAGAATTGCAACAACTGACCGGTTCGTTAGGAAAGGTCTGTGTTGAAAATGTTGACAGACTAACAATGGGTATGTATTAATTGCATAATGAACGTGTTACAGTTATATGACTCGCCTCTTTTATGTATATAATACTTAAGGAATTATGTTTTAAGAGGTTAGGAAATGGTGCGTTTGCAGGCTCAAGCCATATTTGAAAAATGTATTTATGCGAGTATTTATTTTCCAGGATCTCATCCAACTTCATCTTTTGATGTAGTGTTATCTGGAGTGATTTTCCCCCAGTCAATAAGTCACACCACAGAATTGCTTGGAGAGTTTTTAAGATTGGTGAAACAAGGGGGAAGAATTATCTTGCAAGAAGCAACAGTACGAAACACAAATGGAACACACCTGAGAACAGTAGAAAAATTACAATCTGATTTAAAAATTACTGGTTTGATAAATATACAAGAAGCCAAACGTGTTTCACTGACAGATGTGGAGATGCAAACACTAAAGGATTTACTTAACATAGCTATAAATGTTAATGTTGTCGAAATTCAGTGCCAAAAGCCAAATTTTGAGGTAATGTCATAATTTTAGTAACAAGAAACCTGTGTATATTTGTGTCATGAATTGTAATGTTTTTCAAGATAATTTGGAATTTCAAGATGTTGCTGTGTATACAAGAACCTGCCACAACTAATTTCAATCCAGTTTAATGAAGTAACACAAAGTTTACATGCTAATATATATATATCTATATCTATCTATCAGGTACCAATCGATAGAGCTAATCCTTATCTCCGGACCAAGAGTAACAGTGATGAATTACTGGTCTTGTGAGGAAATTATTGAACAGTTTCATACTTGTCTCTTGCTCAAAGATGACTCATCTGTAGTGTGTATTTAGTGTCTGAAAATTGTCATTGTTAGGTGTAATGTATGTGTGAATCGCAATTGTGTAAAAGAAAAACCCATTAGACTTTATAAACATCACATATAAAGTATTTATGCTTCACAGGTGGGTTCATCATCAAAGTTATTATTTACTGAACAGAAACGTCAAGTAAAACCTTCAGCCAACATAGCTGCTGTATGGAAACTGGATGACACTATAGATGATGATATAGAGACAATTGATGAAAATAATTTATTGGATGAAGAAGATATCAAAAAGCCAGACCCAGCTTCTCTCAGAGGTTAGTTTGTAGTTAAAACTTGAGTTACTAATGAAGAAACTTGTTGTTTTTCATATCAGACGACATTTTATAGTACAGGTAGTTGACCCTACATTTAACCCTTAACATGGAGAACCATCCCTTGTTGATTGTCTTTGACTAGTTAACCCTACATCCAACCCTCAAGGCGGAGAACACCCCTTGTCAGCTATCCATGGTTGTTTATTCAGCATTTTAATATCTTACATCAGTGGTCCCCAACCTTTTTGTGCCTACGGGCACATTTGAGAGTTTATGAGATCGTAGCGGGCACCAACCAATTAACAAAGCCAAATTTTCTTTTCTCTGGACAAATAAGATATGGACACCAAATAATACACAAAACAACACGACGTTTAATGATACAAGAAACCATGCAATCAAAAATACGTAGTTTTATAAGTACAATTATTATTACTCAAGTGGGAAGTTAGTGTGATGTTTGGCGCTGCATTTCATCAGTCAGTTTTTCAATTTGGGAGTGTAGGATAATGTTGCTGCTCGCAAACAGTCGTCAGTAAGTCGAGATCTGCGCTTTGATTTTATAATGTTCATGGTTGAATGGCCTTCATTATTCAGTATAACCTCCTTCCGTATCAACGCGGGCACCCAAAAAAAGCCTTGGCGGGCGCTATGGTGCCCGCGGTCACCGCGTTGGAGACCACTGCCTTACATGATGAGAAACTTTGTGATTTTAAGTGTTTCATGGTATTTGGTTAATATCTGTGGCAGTCTGAGTTTGGTGGGGGAGACGAATGCATACAGAATTTTGTTGTTTAAACATCTTAAAAGCCCTCTTATCTGGAAGACTAAGAATGAGTGAATGAAACTTGATCTCTTATTCTAGGGAATGAACACAGGTTGCTGGTGTTTTAGATGAGGAATAATTGGACCTACGAAATGACAAGAGGGTGCAAAACTGCATAATTAGAAACTTAATATTGTGTACCCTACTCTATGCATTATTAGAGTTAACAAAATAAAGATGATGAGATGGGCGGTACAAGTAACATGCAGAGATAAGATGAGAAATTCATGAAACATCTTATTTGGGAAACTTCTAGGAATGAAACCACTTGGGAGATAGACATAGATAGATGTCTCAGTGTTGGGCTGCAGTGTGCCTTTTGGTTCCGTAAAAGTCGGGGAATTTCATGACCAATTATGTGATTGATAGTTTCTCAAGGAGGACTCTGCTCAGTAGAGTTTTTTAGAATACAGAAGTTAGCAATTATTTTCTTTTTTTAAAGTATGCGGGACGACAGGCAAAAGGAGAGCTTGCAAAAACTGTTCCTGTGGCCTTGCGGAGGAATTGTCTGCCGAAGGGAAAGCAGTAGCTGTACAGCCAACACAGACTAAAACTTCAGCGTGTGGCAATGTAATGTCAGCTATGATGAGTATAACACATTCACTGGGAAATTACCAGTACCAGAGATTTCACTTTCCTCATGTTTAGTTGTAGCTTGTGCCTAAACAGAAATTTTGATGCTTGTCACCTCAAGTTGTTAGGTGAAATGTATCTTGGTACGTACATCACTGTGATATGTGAGATTCGTTTCCAGTGGTTTAAATATCTCTAACGTTAACTTAATTGCTGTTTATGGAAAGATTCAAAGGATAATTGTCAGGTGATGATGATGCACATTTTGTGTGGTCAGTGACTGCACTTTGTACTTCTCTTTGGTGGAGGAGAGGGAAAATCATCAGATTTCTGATTTTCATGGCAGTGAATATTTTGACGTTAGTGTCCTGAGTTGTGGACTGATAGATAGATTCCAACATTTCAGAGGAGACAAGGAGTATGTTTCATTGAAACATTGGTATCATGGCCTGTTCTGGTTACAAGGATTGAATTGTGGTTTATGATCAGGCATTGTGTATCCTGTAGCCATTCTTAGGAAACACTTTTGCCATATCCATATCCCCATTTCTTTTTTTATTAACATTAATTTAGGTATGGTTTTGTATGGGTCCAAATGAAATAATCAATTTCATTTTAGTAGTCTTAATCTTTTCATGTATGTAACAATGTAAATGTGTAATTTGTTAAGATACTTTGTTATTTCAGAGTCCTGAGGCTTGATTTAAACAGCAAAGTGTGTTGAACAAACAAGTGTTTATAGAGACAATGTCTTCTGAAACCCAATTTGTCTTTCTAGTGCTACTTGGGAGATGCTTTCCGCTGCGCAAGTTGCCCGTACCTTGGCATGCCTGCATTTAAACCAGGAGAGAAAATTCAACTAAGTGATCAGCAACTGAAAGCAGACGTTTAGGATTAGAAATAAAATGCTAGTGTTGTCTATTCATAAATGTTTAAAATTGACTAACCATTTGGGTCCCTGTGAAATGTGTTTTGTAATAAACCTATTGCAAAAAGAGTTTGAAACAGTTAATATAAGATGATTTAAAAGTTTTCAGGAGATGCAAGGAACTGTCTCTCACAGAGTACAATGTGTGTCTTAATACATTTTGTATGTCATTAAAGCTGTTTTAGAGTTACATCAGTACTGTTTAAGTGATATTAATTTAGATGGTGGATTTGGGCTCATCTCTTGATGAATTATATGAGTGGCCTGTACTTAAACATTAATAATGGCAAATAACTTTATTATAGTTATACAAAAATTTATTAATTTTTAACGCACATTTATATGAAAACACTGTATACGATGTACAGGAAAATATTGATGTTTTAATATAAATAGAAGGCCTAGAAGACATGTTGTCAGTTCTTATTAATGCCACAAACTGTTTTTTTTTCTGAATAGATCCACCTTCTCAAACAGTACATGCTCATGCCAAAAATGTATGCTGGCTTAGACAGTGATGTTGAGCCCTTCTGCTAACTGATTCAGTTATCTTTATTTGGTGTCTGTATAAATATTGAACAGCAGAACAGTATTTATGTGAATTTTCATTTTATTGGCCATTAATACCACTCATGTCTAATACCCACATTCTCATATGATCAGATGTTGGAGCAGATTCAAAAGTTTAATATTAAAAAGTAAATTTGCATTGGGAACAGGTAATTTGAAATGTGGTCAGGTTTACCACAAAATGAGTCTTCTACTGATTGCAGTCTTGACATTTACAAAATCATGTTTCTGGTCTTACGTTGACTGGCTCTGTCATATTTGAAACTGATTAGCCGATTAGCGAATATATATTATGCAGACTACCAGTAAGTTAGCTGTGAGCGGAATTAGGTTGGCTCCGCTCATCTTTGTATTTTAGTCTCTGGTTGAAGTTTTTCTGGTGCGTAGGTCATCCATGTACGCGTCATATAACCAATGACATAACGGATTACCAACCTAGGCAGAAGCAATAGTAGGACATATACTGTATGACTGTTATTTTAAAACAAATAGAAAAGTTGTAAAATTTATGTAAATGTTTAGCTGTAATTAAAAATAAGTTTCTAGTTTACACGAAACAGTTGGAGGTACTTATTGAAAAAGACGTAATTAATATTTGAATCATCAATGTTAGACGTAATTTGTCTCCCTCTAGAATGCGTAGACCAATAACATTTCAACACGCTTAGATGCTGCCACGTTTATATCAGAGCATTGTCGTTTCCGCGGTGCGAGTGTAAGGTTAAAATTAGTGGCTGTGGTGAAGGTCTGATCATGATGTTTATTAAAGTGTGCTTTCTTGTAGCCGTTTCAAGTATTGGGTTTTGTGATGAAATTAAAAGTGATGAAGGTGTACTTGTTTTTACAAAAGATAATTTCAAAACGGGTATAACGGATAACGAATTCGTGCTCGTTGAATTTTGTAAGTACTAGGACATACGATCATATTAATTTTGCACCACTTATTTTCATTCACGTAATGTCCCAATTTGTGTTCATAAAATTTACAGTAGAGTTGGGCCGAAGTCTTACCACAGTATATTTACAACATATTGCACATGTGTCCATGCATAAGCGTAGGTGTAGTGAATAGATGTTTCAGGTACGAGAACCGAAGATAATTAATATTTATAATTTATTACATGGGCTTAAAACAGTTATAGCGAAATATAACGGAAAAGACTTATACCTGATTATACAAATTGTCTTGTGATGGTTAATGACCTTTGTGTTGTACGAAGAATTGTGTGTGGGGGTGGGGGTAAGGTGTAATTGGAATAGATTATGCTATGTGGTCCTTAATTCTGACAGATTGAGATAATATATGAGGGTAAATTATATTTTGTGGAATTGAAGCAAATCAGGAAAAATCCTGTTCTGTTAGACCTATTGTTCAAGTCATTATAGTTACATATCCTGAATTTAAGTGTGACTTATCTCTGGCTTGGTTCTAGGGGTGTTATGCTCCTCAGTTGGTTTCGTAGTGTAATAGCAGGTTTTTCATTCGTAGTCGCAATAACCTTTCCTTTTATTCTAGCTTGGAAGGCTCCGACTAGCAAAGACATTGCAATATAAAATGTGAACCAAATGGTTTGATATAGTTGTAGAAATAGAAACAAATCCAATTTTTTCCATTTTCCCTTTGTCAAACTATGAAATAAAAATTATAAATCGGTACAGAAATATGGAATATGCTAAAAGGCTACCATCTGCCCTAATAGTGTCCCATGTTTCTTGTTTTGCGTGGTATGAAAGTTGGTATCTCATGTTCAGGAAAGAATACAGATTGAAGGTGTTTGAGAACAGGGTGCTGAGGAGAATACTTGGACCTAAGAGGGATGAAGTGACAGGAGGCTGGAGACAAATGTGTAATTAGAAATTCCATAATTTGTACTCTTCACCAAATATTATTTGGATCTTATCAATGAGAATGAGATGGGTGTGAAAGGAATGCACATTCAGGGTTATGAATGTATACAAAATATTGATTGGAAAACCTGGAGGGAACTAAACACTTGAAAGACCTAGGCATAGTTGGGATTATAATATTGAAGTGGATCTTAGGAAAAGAAGGTGGTTGATTGTGTATTGTGTTGATAGGGACCAGTGGTGGACTCTTTTGAATGTGATAATAGACTTTCAGGTTCCGTAAAAGCCTGGAAATTTCTTGACTAGCTCAGTTCACTGTGAACTTCTTAAGAAGTGCATGTTTATATATCCAAATGTTAGCAATATCAACATCTAATGAATATTTTGTAACATAATTGCAAGATGGATTAGAACTTCTTGGACATATAAATAAGGTCAGTTAAGTAAGGAAATCCTGTTGTCATAATATCCAAAATATGTGTACTTTGGAGTTGAAGATGCCAAATTAACTGAAGGTAAGGTTCAGTGGTTGTGGCAAATTGAGTTGTTTCTTATGTACATTTCACTACTTATGTGTTCATTAGAATAGGTTTTCAAAATGTGTTACAGATGCACCATGGTGTGGCCATTGCAAATCTCTGGCTCCTGAATATATAAAGGCAGCAAAGAAATTAGCTGACCAGGAGTCTGCAATCAGACTAGCGAAAGTAGATGCAACCGAAGAAACTGAACTTGCAGAAGAGCATGGTGTGAAGGGCTATCCTACAATCAAGTTCTTCCGCAGTGGATCTCCGATTGAATATTCTGGTATGCTTATGTTGTCTGCTTGAAAAATTATATATTTACCTAATTTATCATTTTGATAAAAATTAATTTTTGTATTTCCTCTATTTTGCCCAAAAATTTTCACACCATGAACTTAACATGGCATTGAGTTGGAATGAGAATGAAGAAACTTTGATATGTGAACAGTTTCACCTTAAATAAATTACTTTAATGGTTGGTAAGTAAATGTGTAACTAAGGATTTTGTATTCATGAGGCATATATAATTAATTGTCAGTAGATTTTATATAAGTTAACTGTAGATTGACATTGCTTTTGTTATACTAAAAGTGTTATGTGCTGGTGAAGTATTATATTTGAAGATTTGGAACAATTTAATTACAGGTGGCCGAACAGCTGATGAAATTGTGAATTGGCTGTTGAAAAAAACTGGCCCTGTTGCAAAAGAGCTGATTTCTGTTGATGATGTTAAAGGATTTATTGATGCAAGCAATGTTGCAATCATTGGCTTCTTTAAGGTAATTTGGTATTGTAAACATTTTCTCTGCAAGAATAAACTTACGATAATCTTGAAGCCTTGCATCAAGAGGTCATCATCAGTGGCAAACAAATTAATTCGTATTAAATCATACATCTCATAAGACGATGGTTTGTTATAATGCATAAAAGGTTGCACTTTACAGTACCATACGTCACTGGATGATAATTGCACAAGAGTTGATGTATTATCTAAAGTGAGTTACTTAGCTTTATGTCCACTGGCCTGATTTCTGTTGTTGGTCTGCGGTGAGCTGTGGTTGCATTGCCTGTGCCTGTGCCTGTGGACTTCAAATTTGTGTGGGTATTACTGTCATGTTCTGACCAACCTGTGTGGCCATCTATTGCAAACAAAATTTTACTTTGTTGCTGTTTATTGCCAGGTCAAATAACATTGGAGTCTTGGGTGTTCTGCTCATTTATGATGTTTTGCTTTTTGCTAATTTTATAGATGTGGAATGTTCCTAAAATGTCGAGAATTTTGCCTTTTGAGGCTATTTTTAATACATCTGTGATATATTCTATAGGATTGTATTCGTGTTTGTTTTCAAGGATGTGTTGAGCATATTTTGATTTTGTTACGTTGAATCTAATGTCGTGGACTTTGCTCTTTAAATCTGGTTTTAAATTTCCTACCGGTTTGGCCAATATAGATCTGCTCTAAGCTACCGCATTTTAACTGATATACACCACTTTTATTGTATTTATTATCTTGTCTTCTTAAATTACATCGGTACTTTACGGTATTATTGACCTTATAGGCTACTTTAACATTTATGTTTTTGAATGGTTTGGTTAGTGTTATTGTGTCCTATTTTGTGGATAAGCTCAGCCTCTTTCTCAAACTCTTCTTTGGCAATTGGTATTTTGTACAATCTGTTTACAAGGAAATTAGAATTAGGATGGTTTGTTGTTTTACGTATTACTATGTCTGAGAATGTAGATTTCCTGTAGGTGCCTAATTCGAATTCTTTAGTGTCTTATGAATTGTATGATTTAATATGAATGAATTTGTTTGCCACTGATGATGACCTCTTGAGGTCGAAACACATTTGGCACTAAGTGACTTTTCAAGTGTGAACAGTTTTGTTTGAATGCATGATTTTATATAAACTTATGAAAATATGCTTTTGATATTCCTGTAAGATGCGATAGAATAAAAATTATCTTTTTCATCAATCTGTGCTTGAGCAGCGATCAGAGAGGACTCTAGATGAATGATTGATAAAGTTGTCAGTGTTTCATGCCCCTTTGAATTATTACCTAAATATTGTGTGTTTACACCTTTTTATTTGAAGTCTCATAGATTGGTATAAAGAATGATCACTCATTAGTGGGTATGTGATTGACAGTGTCACTGTCCTGGGTCAATGTAGTTGAAATATGATTCTGCATTTTTGATCCACAATTTAGTTTGTGGATAGTTATATACTGTAATGTGGCGCCATTTCTAAAATCATTGCTGTTGCTGGGATACACGTTAACAAATGAAGATGACAGAAGAGCTTGAGAGGGAACAACAGCTGCAGTGACTGACAGACAGACAGACCTCACTGCTGTATGCTACTGGGATGTAACAACGTAAATAGAAATGTCTCAGTAATTGTAAATGTTTCAAGTTTTGTATTTGTAAAGAACCACCTCCACTAGTCTGGTTCATTGTTTTCTCAGGTACTTTTTAACTTTTTTTTGGCTATTTAGAAAGTGGTTCATGACTATTCACTGTGCAAGGGATTTGTTACATTGTTTCAGGATACATCTTCATCAGCTGCAAAGAACTTTCTTGCTGCAGCTAATACAATTGATGACCATCCATTTGGCATCACATCAACTGATGCTGTCTTTAGCGAGTATAATATTGATGGTGAGACAGTTGTCCTCTTTAAAAAGGTAATGTAAATCTAAAATATACAAATAAGGTAGTGTAAATCTGAAATGTACAAGGGAAAGTAAAAAAAAAGGGAGGGCAATTTTAGTTTGCCTCAAGTGATGGTGGATTAGAAAGGATGCGGAAGGAAGCAGTCGCTGCATAATTTAAGGTATATCACGGCATTTTCTTGGAGGGACTGAAGAAAACTAAGAAATATCAGTCAGGTAGCCAGTCTCTGGGCTGACATTTGAACCTGTGACTACCTGAAGCAGGTGTGCTAACCATTTGGCTGTGATATTAGGTAGGTAGTTTTTGGATGTGCATATCTATAAATTATGGTGTATTTCCTGCTGATATGCTGTTGGTAGTGAATAAAAAATTTGTACTCTTCTATTTCAGTTTGATGAAGGCCGTGCTGACTTGGAGGGTGAAATTACTGAAAAGAATATTAAGAATTTTGTGACATCACAGTCTCTTCCACTCGTTATTGACTTCAATCATGAAACAGCTCAGAAAATCTTTGGTGGTGAGGTCAAAAGTCATCTACTCATGTTCCTGTCCCAACAGGAAGGCCACATAGATAAATACTTAGATGATGCCCGTGAAGTAGCTAAGGGCTTCAGGGGACAGGTATTTATTTATGTATTTTCTTGGTTATTTGTGTGTTATGCTATTGTGACTGGCTTTGTGGTGATAAAGTGTAAAGATTGTCATACATCATTCAACATGCCTTTCTAGGTACTTAAAGATGAAATTATCTGCATCTCAGTACAAGTCCTAAAACACTGGAAGTGCTGAGGTAGTTACTTTAAAATGTTTATAGAAGTGGTCACAGGATTTAACAATTTGAACTACTGTGGTCAACTGTGGGGATTTTAATATTTTGAAATGTTTTGCTGATAATAGTGTAACTTTTAGAAAGTTGATGTAAAATTAGAGGTGGGTTGGTTCCAGTGTAAGATCCATTGGAATACTAGATATTGAGTCTGACTTACACAAGAGATGCAGGGTAAGAAGTGGCTTAGATCAGTGGTATTCAACCTTTTTTGTTCGCGTACCCCCAGATATAATTTCTCTTCGATTCTGTGCCCCCAAAGTTGTTGGTGTATAATTCAAGTTATACATAGTATATAATCTACATCTAAAATAAATTGCATTACTGATTATTCAGTGTTTATCATAAAATAATATATTTTTTTAATGTTACATACCCCCTAAGATGTCTTCGCTTACCCCAGGTTGAATACCACTGGCTTAAATGAAGTATGATGATCTGAATGTCTGCAGGACAATTTGGACTGAAAGAGCAATATCAGAACAAAGGGAACTTTTTACACTGTGAAGATGGCTGTCTTCTGGGTTGTAGCGCTTGTAGTCTGGTAGGAGTTTACTGACATTTCGGAGATCCTCTGAGGACTTCATGGTGCTGCAACCCAGTCTTTGGACTCGTAGCCATGAAAACCGTAAATCGTACTAGTAACCATACATTGCTCTTTAGTTTTGGTTTCTTATTATAGGTGACTTTACTTTGTATGTGAGAAATTATTATTTATCCCAAGACAAATAGTATCAACTTGAATTCTTTAGTTGATGTTCAAATAGTCAGTGGGAAAATAAAGTCGTACTTATCCTCCTGGCTTGCGTATAAGGTAACTTGTCAGGATGGAATAGTACTGAAACAAGAAACAAGAGCTTCCCAATTTATAAACATCTGTTCAGACAGACATACCATAAAATATTAATAAACACATAGAAATTCCAATTATACAATACTAGCCAGTCATCATTTTTCAGGCACTACTTGTAGGACTTTTATGTGAGTGTTTCTCCTCAGGTAACTGCACTTACAGTAAGGAAGACAGTACACAGCATTGAAGTTAATAATCATCATCATCTATCAAGGGCAGTCTTATTAGTCGTTTTAGTTCCGTAGAGTAGCAGGTGACAAGGCTGCTGCTTCTGAACAGTTTGTACTCTTTCCTGATTTGTCTGCCAGAGCCCTCTATTAGCGAATCAGAAGAGACATGGGTGAGAAGCGGCCACTGAATTTTCCTTATGAAACATCTCATTCATGCTCATAAAGTTATTTTGCATGCTGTAAGTCTACAACATTGGACCACTAGCTTTGCTTCCCCTCTGAAAGAAACCGTGCTACGGATTTTTATTACCCTTAAAAATCCATTGACCTTGGCCAGGTTTGAACCTGCAAACATTGGGTCCAGTGGCAAGCACGGTACCGCTAGACTACCGAGGGCAACCCGAAGTTTGTAATAGAAGAAATAATTGTTAATTTTATTTATTTTTGTGTTTTGTTTAATTACTGTTATTACAATGGTGGTGTTTTCTAGTATTATTTATTCCATGTGTGCTATATATTATCTTAATTATGGGTTATTGCAACCCGTGGTACCTGTGTGAAAATTGTTATACAACTAGTTGGTCTGAATTTGCTTGCATATGTGGAAAGATGTAAGCTCATGTGCTTGAATTTTATGTCCTTTGCAAAACAGGGGACTTGGTTGATGGCTGGAATTCCAAAAAAATAACTTAATACTCTGAACATGGAGAAGTAAATACGCTACATAGTAGTGTCATACATTGATGTATATTTTTCAGGTTTTGTTTGTATCCATCAATTCTGATGAAGAGGATCATCAACGAATCCTTGAATTCTTTGGAATGAGGAAGGATGAGGTTCCTGCAATGAGGCTGATTCGTCTGGAGGAGGACATGGCTAAATATAAGCCTGAAAAGCCTGATATTTCTAAAGATAATATAAATTCATTTGTACAAGATTACGTTGATGGGAAACTTAAAGTGAGTTATGGGAACAATTTTAGTTTGTGTTAAATAGGACTAATTGCAGTGAAAATTATTTTGAGAATGTATGATAGACCCTTGTTGTACTGTAGGGTTGGTCATACCACTGGTGAGATCGTGTCCCCCAAGACGAAAATTAGATAATATTTTAACTTATAACAGCGCTGAAATTCTCTCGCTACATGTTTGGTATTACAAGGGTCTGCTCTAATTAAGATTGTAAAGCATTCATGATTATTTTTACCATACAAGAATCGAGTTCTCTGATACTGAAATCCACACTGTGGAGGTAATTAATTTTTTAAGTAAAATTTAATAATGACTGAACTGTACATAAATTTAACCTAGGTAGAATGTAGCTTGTGGTATGCATAGGAATGATGATTATATAGGCATTGTTTGTACATAATAGTTGCTAATACTGACAGAAATGCGTGTATAACCTGCCATGATGAAATGCTATATTGATGCTTAATGAAAATATGTGTTTTATCCTCTAAGAAGAACTGAGCAGGTTTAGTTGGTATGTGTACATTGTGAAGAAATTATGTTGTAGTAATTAGTAAAAAAGATAATATGTTATTTATTCAGTAATGGGAGAAATGAAGTTTGGTTATTTCACTGAATGTTCTATTAGACTGGTGAGGTAGGGAATACAGGGATGATATTAGAAGTTCCTTGGTTAGTGATGGAATCATTTCTCTTTGCAGCAACACATGCTGTCACAAGTTCTGCCAGATGACTGGGATAAAACACCAGTGAAGGTTTTGGTCTCCAGCAACTTTGATGAAGTGGCATTTAACAAAGATAAGGATGTGTTGGTCGAGTTCTATGCACCTTGGTGCGGACACTGCAAGCAATTAGCTCCCATATATGATCAGGTTAGAGGATTTTATTTTCAGTTGGCAGACATGTCATTGTCATTGCTAGGCAATTTTTAAAAAAATATTCATCTAAAGATGAAGCAAGAATTTTTATTTTTTAAGCTTTCGGAATGAAAATGTCACAGGGAACCATATCTGGTTAATATGGAGACTGTCTTGTTTATCGATTACTGTGTTCAGCTGAGAATTTCTGTACAAGTTGGTCTGACTGGGTAGGTGCATTTTTCACTTGCCAGAATACCACTTTTGTCGTTGTTTATGATGTACTGCATCACAAAAAGTAATTGCCCTACTTGGTCTGATCGTCTTCATTTCATACATATTTTGTTCTTATTGTGGTGGGGAAAAAAGTGTTTTGTTCGGTTTTGTGATCTTGGACATAAGTAATGTGCATATTTTTTTCAAAATACTTTTGAACACATTTCCTTCATATAAACAGCTCCATTATTATCCCAAGTTATTGTGTGTTGTGCTTAATTTTTTTGAGCCATGCGGTAGACCTGTGTTTTTTCACTTCGACCCATTGTAGAGCATCTGTATCGGCAGAACTGTCTGAATCAGAGTCTGTAATTTATGCTTCTAATCTGCAATGATGATAATGTAATATGATTGTGCTGTGACATTTGACATACATTATCCTCTAAGAAGAACTGAGCAGATACAAGCATAGATTGTTTTCTGCAAGATTTTAATTTTAATAGTGAACATTATCAAGTTAAAGGGAATTTTAGTTTCATGAATTGTGTTTCTGAATGCTTTCAGAATGTTGTGTGAAATGTTTGTAGAAGTTGGTACATTTAAAGTAGGTGAAAGGCCTCAGTGTTGAAAATCTTAACTTTATTAATGTTTGCACATTTCTTTTATGTAAATATGTTGTATGAATATTTCTGTCTTCTGGGTTGTTGCGCTGTGTAGTCTGGTCGATGTTAACCAACGTTTCAGAGGTCATACTGCCTCCGTCGTCAGGCGATGAATCTTCAGAAATCTTCATACTCACCGCTGTGAAAACCTCAAATCTTAAATAAATAAGTTGTCTTCTTGTAATATGTCTTTCTTTTCATTTGTATTATATGGTAATGGATATGGATATTGTTCACAGCTGGGAGAGAAGTTCAAAGACAGTGACACTATTGTAGTAGCAAAGATGGATGCTACAGCAAATGAACTGGAGCACACCAAGATTATGACCTATCCAACCATAAAACTGTATGCAAAGGGTGATAATAAGGTGAGGAACATTGTCCTCTATAGATTGTTTTCCTTAAACCTCGCTGAATGGTTTTAAAAAATTTAACCATGTTTGAATTGTATGTGTGCTAGTATACTTGGGTAAACTTATGGTTCCTGAGAATAAATATAATTATTTACTCTGTATTTTACTATCAAGTTAATGAATGGTTTGTGAGTTTTAGTCTGAAATCCACAGTATATTGATTTAATAAGGAATTCTCAGTTATCTTTATTCTTAGAATCTCATTATGGCACTATACTATATTGTCAGTGAATGTATGTTACTTGGAAAGTCATCAGGTTTGTTACTTTTACTAATTACTTTCTATCTCGACAGGTTATTGAATATAATGGAGAAAGGACATTTGAAGGGCTCTCTAAGTTCTTGGAATCTGGTGGAGAATATGGGGAGGCAGTTCCAGATGAGGTATGGAACTTCTAACCGAATTATAGTTTCCCAACTTCTCGTTGAAAATTAGCTAGTACGTGGCTGGTTTTTTCCTAACAAAGTTGGGATAGAAATATTCATACTTCTATCCTCCTGGCTGGTGTGTGATGTAGCTTGACAGGATGGAATGAGTATGAGACAGAACATTTGTTTGATGTGTATATGATTTTTTTTTATCCCGTTGGATGTGGCAGTGACAATATTGAAATCTGGTCTCACGGTGAAAATTTCAACAGCTGTATAAATTTATTGATGTTCTGCTAATACGTATACCAAATTTAAATTCAAAGAATAGTTTGCAGGCATGTGACATGGGCAGACTGGACCTCCGATTATATGTTAATTTTTTTCACTTAAGAACATTTATAAAGATGAAAACTTGTTACAACTATGCTGGCTAAAGCAGTGAAAGTGTACCTTTTTTAAAAGTTGAACCGCTGAACACTTTGTTTTCATGTGAGCGTTTAGATTTTTGTTGCAAAATAATCTAAATCAATGTTCCGTTGACATTGATCTGAAATTGTGACACCTGGGACTCTGTTTTCTTTTATTCTTAAAATGTGTCAATGTGATGTTTTTTATTTGGTAATTTGTCTTTAAATTCTCTCCATCCATCCAATGGCTCTACAGCCCATATCAGGCCTTGGCCTCCTCAATTTTCTGCCTCCATGAAGATCTATTATTTGCGGCCATTTCCAAATTTTGACTTTTGATCAGACCGGCAGCATGCCGTCTCACAGCATCTTCCCATCTTCCTCTAGGTCTTCCCACCGTTCTTGTCCCTTCATGCTTAGCATTTAGGACTTTCTTAGGGGTTCTTGTGCCATCCATCCTTTGAATATGCCCCGCCCATTGCAGTCTTTTTAATTTAATGCACGTTTAAATTCTCTCACTTTCACCTATTCTCTCTCACCACTCTTTGGTGCAAAGGCATCCTGTTGTGTAACGATGATGGGGATTGGGTGAAACGAACTCATAATTAAGAAGAAACATTTTTTGTGATGTGAAAGTCACTTAATACTGTCTTTTATTTTCAGTCTGAGGAGGAGGATGAAGATGATGATCTTCCTCGAAAGGATGAGTTGTAAATGTTTCGGATGATCAGAGTGGACCGTTTGCATGTTAGCCAGAAGTCTGGATATTTGTGTACAGTGGCAGAGTCCTCCAAAACTGAATATTCTGATGCATTTAGGACCAGACAATATAGCAGGATACTGGACTGTGTTGTTATACTCCACTGTAATTTTCTTGGCTTACAGGACAGGATATTGGTTTTTCTTAAATTACGTTGTACTGCATGTGTGATGACTTCTTCCTACCATTATAAAATATAAGAATTATTCTTCCTTTACTTTGCAGTCAGTGTTTGAAATGTACAGTTGATTAAATTATATTCTGTCCTGTTTGCTGTGAAGAATTGCTTTTTATTGTGTTATTTATGTTGTCGAATGCATTCCGAATGAGAAAAAAATTCCTGCAGTTGACATTTCAGCACAAATGGGAAAGAAAAGGGGGAGGGGTTGTGATTCTTATTTGTTTTCATTTATTCAGCCTTTTGTATTACTTGTTATTTTTGTACAACTCTTTGTTGTTAACCCTTCAAGTCGGTGTTAAAAGTATCTTAAACCTTTCCTTAAAGTTGGAATTAAATTCTGAAGTATATAAACAATTTAAGTTTACATAACCAGATTTTGTGTGTTTATAGTGTAATTCCAAAATGTTTTTCTAAACCTAAAATGTAATGTGACCTTTGGATCAACTCCAACTTTTTCGTGGTATGGCATGTCCTAAAAAAATCAACATACCTTAGCACACAACAGGCAGGGTACCGTTGGATAGTCTTTGACCTTGTACCATGTTTGGTGGAAAAACACCTTAGAAACTTTGCCTTTTTTTGGGGGGGGGGGGGCAGTTTTTTCAGAGAAAGGCCTTTCAACCATACTTTTGATTTGTCGTTTTATTGGTTTTCCAACTTCCAGAAATGTTGGTGCTTGTAAGTGTTGATGGCCTTTACTATATTAAGTCTTATGACAAATGGTGGTGTGTTTGTGTTTGTGTGCGGTGAATTATGACTGCGTTGTGAACCGTCACATTTAGGAATGACGTAAAAAAATTTGATCGTAGTTTAATTTTAATTTAACTCGTGTAGCTTGGTAGTAGTTGCAGACTGTCGTACATATTAGGATATGAGCTCTTCTTCTTTACCGCATGTTTCGTGTTATTGAAGTTGGATGATACGAACATGCCATTCTTATCCTCCCATTTGAGTGCAATAATCTTATCACATGTTGCTACAGCACACTGTACTGTTATTTTAGTTTTTCCGTACAGTGTAAATGTTCCTGTAATATTTGATTCTGGTTTATCAGGTACTGAGTTCAAATATGGAGACATACAAAATTATCTACTTACAAAATATAACCTTTGTTAGGCAAGGTTATAAAAGTTTCAGAACTCTTTTTAAACTCTTCACTTTGTCTTGAACATTGATTGTTATTGGGACATTACTTCCAGCAACAGTGTCTCTAAGAAAAGAAAATTTCACAATATTGTGTGCTAGACTTATAAGCCAAACTAATAAAATTATTTCTTGAAACCTGATATGATATTCCATATAATTCATCTGTGTATGTACAGTGATATAATTTAGCATCCTCACTAATTGATTAATGTCTCAGGCTTAAGAATTGGATGCTACTTTTCCTCATGTCAGCCTAAAAAAGTTTTGGACTTCTAGCAAAACTGGCAAACCTACAATCAGAATACATTAAAAATTAAAGTTATGGCCTTTGTTGAATTGATATCTTTTGTTCCACACACACATTCCTTGCACTCCCATAAAATGTTTCCGTTCTCCTCTGCAAGGCATCTGGAGTTTCAAGGACTGTTCAATGCAGTATATACACGGGCGACTTTCGAGGTATCCAGTTACATCAGAACTCTGATGATGGGAAAGAGTTGGTTCCCGAAACGTTGGTTTACTACGGTTGACGCGGCTGATTGACTGAGAAGATTTTAGTGATTGTACTTGCCGCAAAAGTCTCGAAACCTATTCTCCGGATAATTAAACTTTTCACATTTTCAGAGAATCTTCTAGTGACTTTTGTCTCATTGCTTGGTGACGAGACATGAACATTTAGTTTTTTCTCCTTTTAAGTCGAGACTATTTTCCGTACTAGTATCTAATAGAGCTTCTGTGTTATTTGCTATTTATGTTTTTGCCCAATAAAATGAGTGTGGGCCTGGAAGTTTGAAGAGCATTAAATCATAAATTATGAATTAAATAGCACTATTTATTATCTAATTCATCACCCCATATGCAGCAAAACAGTATAAATGTTTTTGCCATGAATAAAAGTACTGTTTATATCGCACTTTTTTCCCATACTTGTAGGACTATGAAGGCAGCTGGTAACCTAATTATACCAGAGATCATGGTCACTGCTTAAAACTGGTTTTCCGAAGGTAATGTTCGCTGGAACAACTGCTGTTGAACGATTGCTCGTCTCTAATCCAGGGTCATGTAGTGCTCAGTGCACCAGCCTGAAGGGTTAACTACTGTGGAATTTTTATGACTTTGATTTGTGACACAAACCAGTTACTGCGGATTTTTATTTTGGAGACTGAAAATTATCAACATTATTTATGTTTTTTTAATGTGTAAGTGCTGTGCATAGTATTTTGTGTAGCAGGTTATGGAGTGTGTGGCGTGGTGTCATATATGTGGAACTTTGGTGGGAAGGATATTATTGTGTGTTGTATGCATTTATAGGTTATGGTCTAAATAAAGACCATTTAAATTAGTACACTAAAAAAAATTAAATCCATTTTTTCTTCCAGAAATCTTCTGTTCTTTGTGTAAATGCCTTTCACCAGTGATTCCCAAATGGTGTTCTCAGGGGTTTTGCAGGTAAACTTCTTGACTTGAAATCAGACTTGTGTAATTTTCTTTTAAAATTATAAATTTGAAACTTTGTTCTGTCTGTAGAATTCTGAAAAGTGTGGGGTACAAGAATTTTTAATTCATTCCACTTTTGGATGAATGCAGACCAGAAGCTGAAGATAATTATTTTTACGTTATCCTCTTTTTATGTTCTCAAGATAATGATACCGGTATCTTAAGTGCTTTTAGGTGTTCTCATGCCATGCTAGGTTATGTTGTGAGATTATTAAGCTTATACTAAAACAGTGATTTAATGAGGCTATTATTACTGTGTTTGTTTCTGGGTTAGTGTGATTCAAAGGAACAGATAGTTAAAAACAGTTTGGTTTGGAAGTTCGTATGTTTCCCACATAATGTTTGATTTTGACTATGTTGCCTTTGAAATGAAATAACAAAATAGTGGATGCTGTACCCACCATTAGATTTAGCTTTTTTTAGAATTGTTTTGTAAATGCATTGCATTTCTGATAAAACATTCTCAGTAATTCCTGAAATGTCTAGAAGTCTTTAAACTTATTTTTCTAACAATGTTTTGTATATCTAAAGTGTATACTAATTGTTTTTTTTAAAAAAATAAGGGCAACTCAAAATTTCTTTGTTTTGAAGTTACAAGGATTTTATGAAAACTGATGTCAGATGGCAAGAGGCTCAACAAGAACTTGTTTGGTGAACTGAATCTAAGGCTGACTCAGTCTTAGGGTCCGCTGAAATCTTCATGTGACGTCCATCTTGACATTGCATTGAGCTGAAAGAGGTTACATTTTTGTTTATGTTCCCTTAATTACAGTATCTAAATGTAGTTTGGAGTCAGGAAAGAAAAACAAATGTTTGTTTTATTATACAGAAGCTGAAGAATTTTTTTGTAAATTTTTTAGTAAATTATACATTTGCTGTCAGCTGTTTTAATCAAGTAGAACGTTGAAGTGTGAAAGGAAATGTTCCTGACTGATTAAAGTAAAGTGTACTGAAATAAAATGGAGAAATTATGATAAGTTTTGTTCTTAAGTATAGATGACAGTATATTATGTTAGCAGGTGATTAACATGCCGCTCGGTCTGAGGCATCATGTTTCGGACCGGCGAATGTGCGCTGGTTCGAGTCTCGGGGGAGAAGAAATTTCTCATGAGCTTTCGACCAGTGTGTGGGACCGGTGCCAACCCAGAATCGTGAGGAAATTGGGGAGCTACAATGAGTAGTGTAATCTGGTCTTGGAAACTAGCAATGGCTGGGGGTTCGTCGTGTTGACCACACGTCACTCTGTATCTCGTTGGATGATCGTTCACCTCTGCTTAGGCATGTGAAGTCGGCTGTGGCTCTCTGGAGCTGTTATGCCACGGATTATTATTATTATTATTATTATTATTAGGTGATTAACGTGCCTTGTGATGTTGATAGTGAATCAATTTTCATGGGAAAGTGCAGAGTTTTCCTGATCCAGATACAGATAAAACTTTGCACTTATATAAAGCTATTGGTTTAGGTCATAGTTGACAGCAGTGGAGTCAAAGACGTACATAGGTAGGTATATTTTGTCAGTGAAGTATTCTTTCGCAGAAAATATACAGTTAATTATATTGCTGCCCTGTGTTATGTATATACTCGTTTCTTCCTGATCGATTCGTGAGGATTCTCCAGAGGCTACAGG